>NW_018164666.1:4452760-4495888 GCF_001263595.1 Phalaenopsis equestris
GATACATGAGTAATCCTGGAAAGGAACATTGGGAAGCAGTGAAGTGGATCTTGAGGTACCTAAGAGGCTCTGCAGAAACTTGCTTGTGTTTCTCAGGAAAGAGTTCAGAGGTACGGGGCTATGTTGATGCTGATCTAGCTGGAGACATTGATACTAGAAGAAGTACTACAGGTTATATTTACACTATTGGTGGCACTGCAGTATCATGGGGCTCTAATCTGCAGAAGACAGTTTCGTTGTCTACTACAGAAGCTGAGTACATAGCAGTATCAGAGGCTGCAAAGGAGATGATATGGCTACAGGGCTTCTTGAAAGAATTAGGCAAGAAGGATCAGATGGGCGTAATCTACAGTGACAATCAGAGCGCTATATTCCTTGCCAGGAATCCAGCATTTCAGTCCAGGACAAAGCACATTCAGATCAGGTATCACTTCATAAGATCACTGTTGGATGACGGACAGTTGATGCTTGAGAAAATTTGTGGAAGCCAAAATCCTGCTGATATGTTGACAAAGGGTGTTACACTTGAGAAACTGAAGTTCTGCTCGACTTCAGTTGATCTTCTAGCTTGAAGATAGGTGTTTTGAGTTGTAGAGGTGGAGGATATCACATTTGAGGAAAAAAAGCGGTGCAGCCAGTGGATGATGCAATCAGTGTCTCAGTCTCCAAGTGAGAGAATTGTTAACGAAGGTGTGGAGCCTGGTCCACTGTAGCTTAGGCAAATTACTTAATTTGCTAATCACGGTTTTCTTTGCTTTTTATTTTCTCTTCACGTAATATGCTGGAATGGTTTTTTTCTTTCTTGGCTTCTTGGATAGAACTTCAAGTGTAAAGAAAAGCAAGATTCGGCTCTCCCTCATTCTTCCTCTGTTCTGCGTTGGTTTGCTGGTGAAGGAAGTATCGCAAAGCACGGGGAAGAAGACTTACGGGCTGAAGGATACGAATCAGTAGAATCACAAGGTGTGCTCTTCGGTGTATCTCGGTGTAGAGAAAAGAAGAGAGTGAGAAAGTGAGACTTTCTCCTACAATTATTATTGTGTTCAAACGGTATAAATTCCTCAATTAATAAAATCCTCCGCAACTCCGTGGATGTAGGCAATTTGCCGAACCACGTAAATCTGTGTGTTCTTTTCTGGTGTGATTTTTCTCGTGTCATTTTATTTTTTCACTTCGTCGTCGATCGTTTTAAATTTCAAAGTTAACACAACACTAACAACTAAGGGTCCGTTTGGGGCAGTTTATTTGGTGACTTTGTGTTTTGAAAATGCACTTGACCTGTTTTGGTAAACTGCGTTTCGACAGTTTATGCGTTTTGAAAATGTTGAAAATAGTGTTTTCACTCCGCACCTACTTAGGTGCGGTGACAACTTTCTAGTAGCGGTCTGACTTTTAAAAAAAAAAAAAAATTGTAATAGTCACCACACCTAGTTTATCAGCAAATCATTTTTAATCTGCTTATCAACAGATTATTCAATGGTTACAGCTGCCCCAAACAGATCCTAAATTTTACATGAATGTCACTTTTTCTACACAATAAAATGCGTATTTCACTTTGTAAAAGTTATTTATTTTAAATTTTTTTTGGGTGTTGTAATAATTTTATATCTAATATATGTAAATTCCTCTATTATGTGGAAGATGCGATGGGATATTGCTGGTAAAACAAGACAATATCTCTCTATTAATGAGACCGGCCGTATAAACCATGGACCCGCCATGACAATGGAAACATGAGGAAGTCTAGATGGGATCTTCTTAGGGAGCGGCAAGATCTAGTTAGGATATTGATGAGACAGCCAACATGTTATAAAATTTTTTTTGACGGAAGTCAATGACTATTTTGAATAAGATAGAATTTCTTATGTCATCTGAAAGCTTAAGTGTCACATATGTATATTATAACTTTTGAATATATAAATAAAACAATTGTATATAATATATTAGAAAAATCTCTTAAGTTAATTTTCAAATTGACATATCATTTCAATTATTGTCACTTAATAATTGTTTATACTATTTCTATCCACTTGTAAGATTTTGATAGAAATTGATTTGACCAAAAGAAAAAATAATACGAGTGCTCCGGACAACAGCTGCGATCCGCCGGAAGAAGCGGAGGAGGAAATGTCCGAACGTAGCTTGTCTTCGGACTTCGAACGTAATATTTTTTTTGACAGCACCTGAGATAACCTTAAGTGTTAATAACAAACTTTATAACTGTATAATTAAATTGTAATTGAAAGGAGTTTTTACGTAAATTAATATTGCAACATGATAAGAAAATAAATAATATTTGAAGCTAAGCATGCATTGCTAATGTTTTTTGAATTCTGATGAGAAGTTAGACAATATTAATTAGCATGCTAATATATAGGGAAATTTAAATTAGGATCACATAATTCTTTATGTAATTACATATCTCACACCTAAATTTTCATATTTACTAAGATAACACTTTGGTGTTTTAAACCTATGCATGATAGATGTATTTCTTTTTTAGAAGTAATAACATTGATATTTTTTTTATAAGGTATTACCTATTTTGAGAGTTATGTGTGTAAAATTTGAAAGTTTAGCAGTGAGATATATAAATATATGAGAATTGTGTGCTATGCATGTAAATGCCCTTAAAATATAATGTTTTAATTGAAGGAATTTGAGATAACTCAAAAGTTTAAAAAAATCTTAGAGCTCTATATGCCTAGGATTTTTGAGCTCTAAGATTTTTGGATCCTTGCCACTTTATCGTAGTAGTCAGATCGCAACCACTTGATATTGCTTATCAGACTGCTGCTACCAACCACGTCAATCAAGGAGTATGTTTCAGAATGCAATCCATATTGCCTCTAAATCTTGATTTGTTTCTCACAAAGGCACAGTGGTTTGTTTTATCACTAGTGGAGTCGAACAAGAAATCAAAAAAAGTGGAGGCGTACGAACTCAAGCTATCAGATTTTCTCACAAACATAGCTGAAGAAATTTGTGTCTTAAAAGGAAATGATGGTAGAAGTGAAGATGCCTTAAAGAGTTTTTTTGTCGAACTTTCTCCCCACCTAATATACGAGGCTCTTCTTGCTTAGAAGTTCAAAGAAGGGGTCTCATATGGTGTTGGTCATGCGACAAAAGTTGGGTTGGTTTCACCTGAGTGGACTGATCTGGAGAAGTTTTTCATGTTAGTGACCTTAGGAAGAGGAAGGTAACCGGAGTAGCGAAAGAAGTCGGGACAATGACAGGTCGTCCAACGTGTAGGTTAGTTCTGGCTCTTATGTAATTTTATTAGTTATTCTCTTTCCTCTATTTATATAAACACTAGTACGAATACTCATAAAAGTACTTTTAAGTCATGATTGATTATGAATGAGAAATGAGAGAGTTTTGTTGGTTAGTTGTGCGGTGCGGTTTGCTCTTTTTTTTTTTTTTATGTATACCTAAGCTAAATGGTTGATATGGCAAGGAGAGTTTGAATAGTTGGATGTGATTATAAAGAGCCAGTGACTCATTTGATATGTTATCACCCGACACGAGTCGTATACCACCCATATTATGGTCACTCAGTTATGTTGTCGCCTTGGACGGGCCATGTCTTATGTTAGACATATTAAGTGGATCTTGTTGTAGTCTTCGTGAGGGTAACCGTCCATATTTGTTGATTGGGAGATTCGTGAGCTGCCCATCACCAGTCTTATTGCGAGTAAGTATGGAATGACAACCATAACTTAACCTGTTTTTTTGTTGTTGAGAAGTTTAGGGTAAAGAAATGCAAGAATCGACACAAATCAAGAAGAAACACACAGAGATTTAACGAAATTCGATAATCTGCTTACGTCCTCAGGAGCAGAGCAGCTGCTTTTCTTTCAATTCAGAAAAAGAGTACAGATCCATAAGGTTACAAATATGACACACACACACACACACACATACATACACACACATACATACATATACATATATATATATATATATATACATATATAGATATTTATATAGATATATACATATATGTTCATATGTATATTGATATAATATATAAACCTGACATACAATATGTAATTATAAAATTACCCTTATACTGTATCGCGGAGACTTTGCCCTTACACCCCCAACCCACATGACGAAAAGCTCCTTCAATTGGACAGATGTTTCCACTCCACTCTGCTGGCTCGTTCTGCTACACTCAAACATCTGTCCCTTATCTGGTATATGAGTCATACCTAACATTTGTGTTAAGAGATGTGAATAATGACGCATGGGTGCTAAGGGATAAATATTTGGGAAAATTTTTTATCAGTTGACTAGCGATATTGTCAGATAAATCTAATCACCCATGTGAGAATACTATTGGCGGGTTGACTTGTGTTCCGTGAGTATCGGTCAAATTTGATTTCTTCTTGTGTGGACCTGAACCAGGTTTGTTGAGCATCAAACGATCTAGGATTATATATTTGGTTAAAAATTTTCACATGAATTAAAAATTTAAAAAAAATAAAGCGATATGATTAGTTGGATTTCATCTTCCTTTGTAGGATCAAGAATTTGAAATCTTGAGTCGCATTGGGGGCCCGATTTCAAGAATTTGTCGGGTGGATGAATTTTTTGGACGGTGCGACACTTTTGTATGCCCAAAGTGACTGCCGTCGATGGTTCAACAAACTCCAAGATTGGATGCTACGTAACATTGCTACTTTCAAAATTGGGAATGTATTTACACCTATTGGTAATTTGATAAAAATGAAAAGGTTGGGTTAGGAATTTATTGTAAAATTTGAAATTTTTTACAGAAGATTTGAAAATGGATGAAAAAGGGTGCTAATTTTGTAAATAGCGATGTTTTGAATGCTATGTATGCTATTGCCCATTTATTATTAGTTTGGATTGTGATTGATTTAAAAAATGATATAATATGAGTTTCAACAAGTGAATGAATTGCAAAGCTCTTTCCATGGCTTTCTTGTTGCTGATGTTTAACGTTGCTAGAATTCATTTGACTTCATTTCTATATAAGTTGGTGGTGAGAAGAAAATAATAGGTGAGGACTCCGAATCAAATAATATATCAGGACTCCGGATCAATAATACCTCAGGACTCCGGATGATCCGGAGTCCAATAAATAAGTGCCACGTGCAAAGCGGACCATCACAATATACTTTGATTGGTCTACTTTACATGTGTCGCTCCATTATAGGACTCCGGATGCATCCAGAGTCATGACCTAATATTTTCTCTGGTGGTAAGAGCTGTAATGCTCTATGGTGCGGACTGTGACCTTTAAAAGAGAAGTATAAAACAAAGTTAAGCATTGTTGAGATGAGAATGTTTAGGTGGATTAATAATTTGACACTTAGAGACAAAATGCAGAATGAAGAGAGTTATCTTAGATGGTTTGGTCACATTTAACATCGACCATCTGATGATCCGATAAAAAGAAAAGATATTTTATATTTGACTTATGTTAACAAAGTCATATGTAGACTTAAAAAGACTTCGACTCATTGCATAAAAAATGATATTAATATATTAAAATTAAAGAAAATATGACACAATGTGGAGCAATGGAGAAAAAAGAATTCATTTAGAGGATCCCACTTGAGGGGACAAATGTTTGATGTTATTTTTGTTGTTTCATTAAAGGTAACAAATAATTGTTACAAAATTATGAGTTTGTGATTTTATGAATTTTGTGCTCTTGTTGATTTTTTTTTTTGTACTTTGTATTATATTTAAAAAAGGTTGAGTCATCTAATCGGGTTTCCGGAATCTGGTTCGACTCCTTTGACGCCATCACCGGCGGCGCCCTCATGGTTTCTCTGCCTCCATCGTCGGAGCTCTCTTCTAGCATTCTTTTTTCCCTCCCGCGCCACCTGCTACTTCGGTAATCTCTCCCTCATCCTCTTACTTCAACATCTTTTCTTTGTCTGACTATTCCTTTATCAGACATGCGGAGCGGATCCGAGAAACCCTAGACAGAACCCTCTACAAGCCACCCGCGGGCTCACCCGTCTCCATCAAATCACTTCTAGAATCTCTTCTTCCGCATGAGGCGGTCTTCAAGCCGATCAGCAGAGAAGTCAAGGACTTCTGCCTTTGCTGTGCCGCCCTAGCATCGGCGGAGGGAGTTGAATCTCCCTCCGTTTATTGGATTCCCAAGGGTTTGTCATCATTGGCGAAATTGGCGCTGCGGGAAATCTCGGTCACTGGATCTTTTGCCGCGGAGCGCGAAATGGTCGCTGAGTTGATGGTTGAAGTGCTTCCGGAACTCAAGGCGGCGGTGAAGGAGACTTGTGTTGATCCTGATGAGGAGGTGTTTGTAGCGGGGTCGGAGAGGGCGCCGGTTGCGAAGTCCATCGTTGCGGCGCATCAGTTCAGGTGGCTCGTGACCCAGGTTTTGTATTTTGAATAACACTCTCACGTTTCTGGATCTCAATTGCTTCGTAATTGAGTTTTGTTAGATTTCAGTGATTGCATTTTTATTAGGTTATGTACCCTCATTTGGGAAATATGTGTGCTTTGGTCATGCCATGTGCTCTGACAACATTGGATCACTGGTCACCTGAGGTGAAGGTACTAAATTGTGATGTTTAATAACTGATATTATTTCTGGTTCAGTTTTTAACATTTCCAAATTTATCAGTTTCCTTCTACTCCTGATGCAGTGGTCTTGATTTTCTGCTTTTGCATTTGTCACGTCTTGTTTTTGGTTCTGAATTGCGCCGAGTATTTTTCTATTTTATTTCGCACACACGGGTCTAAATTGAATGTTAATCCTCAAGGATATTAACCACGTCCCTGTTATAAATATTTTTTTTTCCTCACGTTTTCGTTTTCGTCACTTTTATTGTTTTCCATTTCATGGCTTCCTATTTTTTCAGAAACAATAGATTTTATAGGCAGTGTGTTGATATATACAGGATTCATGCATCATGTTATGATAAAATGTTGCACTTATCCTTAAGATTCTAAAGCTTGGGTTTGAAATCCACAGCGAGATTTTCTGCTGCGGGTTTTAGGTAAGACGGATCGATCCTCCGTATGGTTTGGTGCTTTGTTATGGACAATGCTGGATGGGGATTGCCTAGTATATTGGTTTGGCATAGAGTTGTGTGCAAATTCAGCTTGACTGATGAATTTATTCCATTGTTTATGGTGTTCTCCTGTCATCGAATCATGTTGTTGGGTGTTCTTCTGTTTGCCACCTCAGTTTGCCCATCTATTTGGAGATGGCGTGCTGAGCTCATCCTGAGTTTGGTGTGCAATTATTTCTACAATTTTTGCCAAAAATAACTCATAATTTTGACATCTCTATCTGATGCGAGACTTATGAGAAGCCCATGTAGTCTAACAATATCTTTAAAAAAAATGCTTTGGCGACATTAATTGCATCACAGGTTTACTTGCAAACAACAAAGGAACAATTTTGAAAACCGGCCGAGGACGACTAGAACATAACCAATCCTCTCTTGGTTTTGGAAGGCCCAGAAAGAAATCAAAGTTCAAGTCTTCCAAATTGTATCGGGAATGGGCAATGGCATGTAGAGGCCAGTGTTTTGTGTTGTACCTTTGTATTTTTGGCAAGTGGCATGCCATTCTATGAATCAACACACATCTTGTCTAAGCTTGGGCCAAAAAAAATGGACTGATAGTTGGGCTATAGGTTTTGTCCAACCGACGCAAACAGCTAATCCTCTGGATTGCATATCGTTAATCAAGTGAGAGGGAAGGGAAATATTAGGAATGCTGAGTTGGTTACCTTTGAAAAGATATCTTTGTTTTATGGAGTAATCAACAATGGGTGATTTTGAAGTGCAACTTTTCCAAGGATCTGCGAAATTGGCATCAGCCACATATTGTCCTTTTATGGATTCAATTCCTGTAATAATTGAGTGCACAACAGCCGATAAGTTAGCTCGTTTACTAAGGGCATTCACTACTTTGTTGCATTTGCCAGCTTTATGTCTAAGTACAAAACTGCATTTTTGCAAGAAGATAACCTGCCTCATATGCATCCGGCTGAGTGTTTTCTGAGATTGTAAAAATTGCGGTCAGTGATTTCTGAGATTGTAAAAATTGCAAAGACTTACGGTCACTATATAGAACAAATACTTGATGAACAAATTGCCCTCACCACAACATATAATTCTTGTTCATAGGTAGGCAGCTTATGTCGAGCTCCACTTAATTTCTCACTAAAGAACTCAATAAGGCGGTCCTCCTGAGATAGCGCACCACTAATCCCAATGGCGGACCCCTCCACTCGGCATGACTTTACAAAATTTGGGACAGCTAGAACAGGTGCACTACAGAGAGCTTTCTTGATCCTTTCAAAGATGGAATGCTGTTCGTTACTCCAAACAAAGCTCTTTCCTTTCAATCTGTTAGTAAGAGGAGCCTTTAGGACACTAAAATTCCGTATAAATCTTTGATAAAAGTTGGACAAACCTTGAAAGCTTCAAAATTCCGTTAGCGATCTGGGCATAGGTCACGGTTGAATGGCAGCAGTCTTAATCAAATCAGTCTTAATACCTTCAGCACTTACGATATAACCCAGGAAATGCACGCTAGGGACAACAAATTCGCATTTCGCTATATCAAGCTATAATTTCTGCCGTCTTAATGTAGTTGAGAGTGTTGTCAGATGAGCGAGGCGCTCTTTCAATATTGGTCTGTAAACTAGAATATCATCAAATTATGCAACACAAAATTTCCCAAGGGAAAAGTTTAGAACATCGTTCATTAATCTCATAAATTAATTGGGGCTTTGCATAGCCCAAATGGCATTACTCTCCTTTCATACAACTCCTCTTGAGTTTTGAAAGATGTTTTCCATTCTGACGGATACAGTTTTAATGATATCCGCTACAGAGATTTAATTTTGAAAAAAATCGAGACCCAAATAGTTTGTCAAAAAGATCCTCTAGTCTCAACATAGTGAATCGAAACTTGGTCGTGATTTTGTTTATAGCTCGGCTGTCAATGCATATACGCTATTTTACTTCTTCCTTTGAACTAATTTCGGCAAACCACAGGGATTCAAGCTGGATTTAATGAAGTGTTTCTTTAGCAAATCGTCCATCATTGCTTGTAAAACTTGCTGCTCCTTTGAATTCAGCCTTTAATGTGGCAAATTCGGCCGAGTCGAGCCAGGGATAAGGTCTATTATGCAGTAATTGTGCAGGTATTTCATTCGGAAATATATCAACAAATTGTTGTAATAAATTTTGGATGCCAGCAGGAGTTTTGGTTGCTGTAGGAAATTATTCCAGAAGGAAAATTGCAAAAGGCCTTTCTTCAGTTTTATATTCCTGCATTAATGTATTTCCCGTAACTGAGAGACAGGCCACCTGATTTGAATTTTTATAGGCTGCTGGATACTAGTAGGAAGAAATCTTAGCTTTTGCCCCTTCCAATCAAGGATGTATGTGTTAGCTCTCCCATCATACCATACCCCTTTGTCAAACTACCAGGGGCGGCCTAGATGGACGATATGGCATGCATCCATGTAATTACGTTACACAAAATTTCACATCTGTATTACTTACCAATGGAAAATGAAATCTTACAAATCTCAGTAACTGCACTTAGATTCCCCTACCCAATTGATTTTATAAGGTCGAGGATGTTTAGTTGTTTTTATTTGAAGAGCTTTGACAACCTTTAAGGAAATAATTTTTTCACATACCTTTCCATTAATAGTGCAACCAGCCTGAAATATGGAATGTCTCTGAGTGTTTGTGTTTTGGCTTGGAGCTAGCAACTTCTTTTCTAGTATGCATGAAACAAACTCTCCTTCATCTACTTGCACATCCTCAATTTCTTCATTCACCATAGAGAAACCCATATTGTCATCCAATTCAAATTCTCCTTTCAACAGTTGCTGCTATCGCTGATTTGAGCATTCTTTTGACCTATGACCAGATTGGAAACACCTGTAACATTTTCCTGGACCGGATCATTCATAGGTACTATCCCGATAAAGGATTAGTTGAGGATTTATGTTTCCGTCAGTTGAAGCCTGGACGGTCTGGTTGTTTTGGTTTACACTTCTAGTTGGTTCTTGGCTATGCTCACCCAACTCTTGATGCGTCTGCTGGAATTTTGGTTGGCGAGACCGCTGTAATTCAGCCTCATAAGCCAAATTTACAGCCTGTGGCAATAACCAAACAACATTCATTTCTAACTTCGATTCTTTCAACCCTCCAATGTATCTGGCTACTAGCTGTTGTTCAGTCTCACTCAAGTTATTTCGTGCACTTAATCGATAAAATCCCTTGGTGCAGGCACTAATAGTGCGATCACCTTGGATGCATCTCTAGCATCGAACATAAAGCATTTGTTCATATTCTGTAGCGAGAAAATGTCCTCACAATAGTTGCTTCATCTGAAATCAACTTCTCACATTGTGCTGTGCTTGTTGCGAGCATACACCAGCTGGATCCACCAAGCTCCTTCTCCCTTTAATATGCAGGCTACATATTTCACTTGGTGGTGGTATTTCCATTTACTTGAATAATGCCTCAACCGATTGCTCTCAATCCAGATAATCTTCTATGTGAAAATGCCATTAAAATACGATATGTCTAATGTTATCTTGAATTCGCCATGTGGTCGGCATTCAACACTTCACCGAGGTGCCATATTAAGCCAGGAGTCTGTCTTGCTGTCCGATTTAGATTCTATGACTCCATTTTGCCAGCGAGGGTATTGCCCTTTTCCAAATTCAGTGTTCACATTTGGTTTGATTATATTGGTTCGCAGGGGTCTCCTAGCATTCCGATTTGGTATCAAAGCATAATCTTGGAGAGATGACAACAAGGAAAATTGATACTTTGGAAGAAAGAATGGAAGGATAAATAGGGCAACTGACATCCGGGATGGAAGAAAGTTCTCAATCACAGAAGGAAGGTTTTCATCCATGGACAATCGATCTGAGGGCCAATTGAGGGTGTGGAGGAGATGTTGAGGAGGCTTATCATGGTGCAATCCAAAATCCCGTTGGCGGCTCTATTTATAAGCCTTAACCAAGGATTGACCGGAGAATTATTGACAAAATTGAAAGGTGAAGAAATCTAGCGAGAGGAATATGAGGAAAGTACCTACCATCAAGTGCCCTCTCTTAAGACTTTGAGGGGAGGTGGATTAGAGATTTCCGAGTGAGGTGATTTGACTAAAACATGGAGGAGGGGTTATGCAAGGGGGGTTGGAGGAGCCGAAGAATGAAAGAGAGAAATCAGATTGTGATATGATTGATCGAATGACGGGGTTTTATCTTAGATACTTGGGGGGAACATCAGAGAGAGAGAGAGGAAGTTGGGGTGGTGATGTTAGGGTTAAGAAGTTGAAGATGCCAATCTTTGAGGTGGAATACACACAGATGTGTGTATTGGATGGAGTGATACTTTGTAGTGAATGAGTTGAATGGAGAGGAGAAGCTCACGGCGGCAGGTTTATGTTTGGAGGAGAAAGCCTTGTCATGATTCCAGTGGAGGGACGAGAGACACTCGATCGATTTGTGGAAGAAATTTATGGATTGCTTGTTGGAACGTTTCCAAGCCATTTGAGAAGGAGACCTTCACAAGCAATTCTATGCTTTGACGGAGGAGGGAGTTGTCATGGACTATAGAGAGAAATTTAAGTTTTTGTTGGGATGAGTGGGGGAATTTCTTAAGTAGGTTTGGAGAGGAATTTTATAAAGAGCCTAAATTCTGATATATGGACAACACTTCTAATATTGAAACCGCAGGGATTGAGGGAGATGAATGAAGCTCTTCCAGATGGTAGAAGACAAGAAACAAATTAAGATCGACAAAAATGACACCATGGGAGGATTCCACGAGACTACTCGACGACAATGACACTGAGAACCTAGACAATGACATTTCAGAAAGAGGCACCGAAAGAGAGGAATATGGAGGCCTGTCTTTAGTCCAATTTTAAGTGCCTCATGGAGGCAGAGGTGCATGACAAGAGAACAAAGGAATTACGTTTCTGATGTGATGAGAAGTATGCCTTAGGCCATTGATGCAAAGAGTGCATGGTCCAAGGCCTTTTAATTTGTGAGGGGGAGGAGGCATATAGTGCGGTGTCTTGGGAAAAAAAGGAGGAAAAGGTGTACTTGCATTTGGATGTAGCGGGGTTTTCCTCAAATTAGTGGTGGGATTTACTACAAATCACACCATAAAGGTGAGGATATATCGAGGAGCAACTGATAGCGGTGTTAGTGGATAGTGTGGCCACTCATAATTTCATCTCAAATCAGGTTGTGGACCAACTGGGTTGAAGCTGGTAGATATGGGAAGCTTTAAGGTCGTGATGGGGATAGGAAAAGTGGAAAAAAATTAGGGAATTTGCAGGGGATTAGTGTTGACACGATAGGGCCTATAGGTGGTTGATGACTTCTCTTGGACTGGGGAAGCATTGATGTAATTCTGGGAGTGAAGTGGCTTCAGGTGATTGGGGAGACAAAGTTGAATTGGAAATCCTTGATTATGGAGATTCAGGTGGAGGGAGGAAGGTGGTGCTAAGAGGAGGAAATGCCAGCCTATGCAAACCATGGTATCACTCAATACCATGGCAAAGACGATACAGGGAGCATGATGGAGGTGATGAAGCTGCAGAGTATAGAGGAGACTCAGGCGCTAGAGCTGGTGGAGCTCCTTGAGTATGTTTAACAGTTTCTACATCAATTTTTTGACATCTTTCAGTCGCCTAGCAGGTTTTCGCCATATTGGGCATGCCATTACATTAAAAGTAGTTCCTCCTATCAGCGTCGGACCATACCAATATCCTTAGATTCCGAAGAACAAGATAAAAAAATTGATCTGAGAAATGCTCGAAGTAGAGATTATCAGGCCCAACGTGAGCCCTTTTTCTAGTCCAGTTTTATTAGTGAAGAAAAATGAAGGTAGTTGGAGATTTTGTGTAGTACAAGACTTTGAACAAGGAAATTGTATTAAACTAGTTTCATATTTTGGTGATTGATGAGCTGTTGTATGAGCTTTATGGAGCCTCCATCTTCTCATAAATAGATAAGAAGTCGGGATACCATCAGATCAGGATGAATTCATTTGATGCGCACATGACAACTTTCATGACTGTTGAAGGACATTACAAGTTTTTTGTGATGTCGTTTGGCATTGCAAACAGTCTTACCACATTTTAATCTCTCATGAATGGAGTTTTCTTAGTCATACGCCAGGAAGTTCATCCTAGTATTTTTTTATGACATCCTGTTCTAGAATCGTACAAAGGCAGAGTATACGAGACACTAGTGAAAAAATATTGGAGACGTTGAGAAAGCACCAGTTGTATGCCAACTTGAAGAAATGTTCCTTTGCGCAGTCACAGGTGGAGTACCTAGGGCATATGGTTACCGAGGCAGGGGTAGCAACAAATCAGTCTATGATTGAAGCTATGTTGGTCTGACCTTTGTTGAGGAGCTTTAAGGAGTTGAGAGGATACCTAGGCCTCACGGGCACTATCGAAAATTTTTGAGACGGTATGACATGATAGCATAAGCATTGACGGAGCAACTGAAGAAAGACAATTTCAAGTAGGGGCAACCAACAACACAAATCTTCAAATAATTGAAGAGAGCCATGATTAGCGTTCAAATATTAGAACTTCCAGACTTTCATAGACTATTTGTGCTAGAGAAGGATGCGCTGGAGTATGGATTGTGGGTGGTGCTCATGCAAAACCACCACACTATTGCTTTATTTAGCCAGGCACTCACAACCAGGGCGAGGTTTGAGTCCGTGTACGAGTGAGAATTAATGGTTGTTTTCTTGAACATTCAAAAGTGGCATCCCTATCTGTTGGGGAGATATTTCATTGTCAGGATAAATCAAACGAGCTTGAAGTATTTGTTGGAGCAGAGGATGGTGATTGAGGAGCATCAAAGGTGTCTATTCAAATTTCTTTGTTACGATTTTGAGACCCAGTACTGCCTAGGATTAGAGAATAAAGCCACAAATGTACTATCGAAGGTGGAAGAGCCCCTACTGATAGCATTAGCAGTGCCCTTGGTCCTTTATTAGGAAGTCCTGAGGCGGGAGAACGAGCTGCACAAAGGGTTGAGGAAGATCAGGACAGAGTTGCTATAGGATCCGAACAATCATCTAGGATATGCATCGAGGGGACAACTGCTTTACTTGAGGTGATTCATGTTATCGATGATATCAAGATACATCCCCAAACTATTGCAGGAGTTTCATGACAACACGATTTGGGGCACTCAGAGATACATCCTTGAACTACGTATGCCGGTCTCCGTCCCTCTACAATTGTTCTGTGATAATAAGACTGTCATTAACATTGCTTACAATTCTGTCCAACATGATTGCACCAAACATGTTGAGATTGACGGACATTTTATCAAGGAAAAACTCGAGTCCAGGGAAATTTGTGTTCCATTTCTGTAATCCAGTAGCCAATTGGTGGATATCCTCACAAATAATCTTCCTCTACTATTTGATTACTTCAAATCCAAATTGAAGATTACTGACATATATGCTTCAACTTGAGGGGGAGTACTAGAATATTAATAACTATTACTAGCCGTTATTAATTCCTATTATTATTTTGAGCTATTAGTATTGGTTTTTTTATTATTGTATTTCTTTTTTCTACTGTATCCTATTTTTATTTCTTTTCTTGCTGGTGGATCTTTTAATGGGTTTTATTCTAACAATCTATATATATATTCTTTTTTTCAGGAACAGGGGATGTTTGTGTTAATCCATCTAGGAAAGAATGTAAATGCAGCTGAGTTGGCATGGTATGAAGAAGCATTTCTGGATGTTTGCTGTCGAAATATTGCTGCCAGCGATGACCTTTGGCCCCGCATTATTGAGGTGTCCACACTTTTAGTAATTTGCACGCAACAAAAAAATCCACGTAGCTCTTGGTAGTCCCTGATCCTTGTTACCTTCTTAATTCCATTACTTTAGTTATTGTGCTCTCTTAGAACCATATTGTTTTATTGTGAAGTTGTTGTTTGGTTCTCCTATGAAGATTTTAATTAGGTTTTGGTGACTAGTAACTTCGATTCCCTTACCCAAATAAAACTTGTGCTTTAACTCAATTGGACTTAAAGTAAATTTGAATATTAATCATCGAGCACAAACCAAACTCCTCTAAATGTGCAAGAATTCAATGAATTGAGGGCATTGTTTGACTGAACAACAAAATCAAATTACTCCCAATATGCCACAGCATTCGCAACAGACCTACAAGCGGACGGTTATTGTTTTAAAATTCAAAATAAAATTGTGTTTGACTGAACTATAAAGTACTCCCACAAAATAGTTGAATCATGATAATTTTAAGCCATACATGTGCTTCATGTTGTGCTCTTTGGCTTAAGTTCTCTACTAAATAAAGTTGTGCAGGCTGTCTAAAAACATGCTAGTTCTCTAAAATATACTCATATCTTGAAGCTTAAAGTAAACCAGTATGTGTTATGACGATCTTCTAAGTATCTAAATTTAAGCATCAGAGAAAGTCCCGTAGGCTCAAATAATTCAATTTAAGTTCAAAGCAAGGGTGCCTCAAGGAGCATGCAAATATATTTAGCTTATATATATATTTTTTTTCAAAAATCAAATCCAAAAATTATTAATGTTGTATGTTCTCAAGTGAGTCATTTTGTCTATAGGGCAAGGTCGTAAGTTCCATATTAGGTAGTGCAATTTTACTCCCGATAAGGGTAAAACTCCATATGTTTATCTTTCACCTCTTATTTGATTCTCCTTTTTATAGGGACTAGAATTGACAGAGTCGTTCTTTATTAAGCCAATTTGATCACTTTCTTTATAAAGACTAGAGCGGACATGATCAATGCTTTAATGATATTTAGATGACAATTTCCAATTAAATAACAAATATGGAAATTTCAAACTAGTTTAATTCTCTTGATTATGATTGTGTTTCAAGAAAATCTTAATTTGAGAGGTTTTTATTTTCAAAAAGTTTTCAAAATTCAACTAAAGTTTTTTTAAATTTAAAATTCAAATATTTTAATGAAATTTTATAATTTAAAGGTTGAGAGCAAAATCTCATCATCATTTTATAATTATTTATCGAGAGACAATTTTTGTGTTGACTTGAGCTTATGAGCAAATTTCATATCAAATTTGCTACATTCATGCTCAAAGCAATATTATGATACTAAAGATGTGATCATAGTTATTTTTTTCCTTGATTTGACTATTAGACTCCACAAATAAAGTTGTTACGATCAAAACCTTTTGACCAGATGATTTGACTAGTAGAGAATTCACTATTTTATGGTCATGACTATAACCTATATGTTTTCCAATGACTTTCTACTCATTTAAGTTATGAATGATATGATATTCTTGACAGACACCGAGTCATTTGTTAGCTAATGTTGATTTGAATTTTTCCCCTTAGATAATTATATACTCAGGTTTCAGTTAGGAGAGTGGATGCTTTATATTCGACTTATGTTAAAAAATGTAGAGGTGGACCCAAAAAGACTTGGGCATGTTGTATAAAAAATGATCTTAATTTATTAGAACTAAATGAAAATATGCACTCAATACAACTTAATGTGGAAAAAGATTCATGTAACCGACCTCACTTAGTGGGATAAAGACTTGTTGCTGTTGTTGTATAAACATCTACCCAGGTCTGCAAGGTTCCTTTTGGCTATAACCAAATCATGATTGCTAGGTCGAGGATTTTCTTTGATTAAAGATATTAGAGTTTACTACAACTCAGGATGATAAAACCATGTAATCTTAATTAGGTTCATCATCATTTCTCCATTATTCACTCCAAGCTCATATTGATAAATTTCTAAAATAAAAAATTTAAATTGCTGCTACTATATGTTGAGTGATCAACATTCTAATGAGTAATCTTACACAAATGTGTTCTCTTGCTATCAAGAGGGATAATTAATAATAGAAGTTTGAGCTTATAGGAAATCTCAAACCTTAAATTTTAAAGTCCTTACAATATGAGGGCAAAATTTTTCGGTAGTATCTTATTTATTGTCTCATTTGACTTCTGAAAATTTGACTCGAATCTTATCGTAAACCTCTTTCCATTCATTTGGAGGGAGGCCGGGGTGCAAATTTTCAGAGCCTACACCTAATAACATTAAGAAATCAAAATCTTTTGTTGTTTGTTACGCTCAGATGGGAGCCAGTCTAGGAAGGGCCGACCGATTGCAATCCTGCCGGCCCACAGGCTGGCTAGCTTGTGCTGCGGGAAGAAGGTAAGGGACCCAGGTGAGGTACAAAGGAAGGAAAGAAGGGGCTGGGGTCCCCTCGGGCCATAATCACATTTGAGGAGGATAATTTGAGGGGAGTTTGGAGGGGAGTTACAAGGAAAGTTTTCAAATGCTTTGAGAGGATTCTATTATGGGGAGGAACCTAGAGTTTGTTGTTTTTTAGGCATTAATTTTGTGGCTGTTGTGTTTTCTTCTTTTGGTGTTGTTCCTAGCGATGTTTAGGGTGTGGGAGAGCCGATCTACCTCTTATAGTTGATCATCTTTTTTATCTTACTTGTTTTTCCTTCGATTTTTGTAAGAGCATCTCTTATTTGTGTCTTCCCATCTATCTATTGTGATTTCGGCGTGGTTTGCTCACTGATTTTGATGTCGAGGTGTATCAAATTGGTATCAGAGCATAAATCTTGGTGGGATGGCAATAAAAAAAAGTTGATGTGCTAGAAGGAGAGGTGGAGCAAATTCAATCCAGAATGGAAGAGATGTTTGCTATCATGGAGGAGAGATTTTCTTCTATTGAAAGTCGAATGATGGATAGATTTGAAGGCGTTGCGGAAATGTGGGAGATGATGAAAAAGCTCATGGAGATGCAAACCAAGGCTTTGCTGACCGCTTCAATTGCAAACCCTAACCAAGGGTTGATTTGGAAATCCTTGGCCAGGTCAAAGGGGAAGGAGATTGAGCAAGAAGACAACGATCTACCGACAAGAGCGTCTCCCTAGGACTTCGAAAGAAGGGGGAGTGGAGACTTCCTATGGAGGGGTGGGCCAAGGAGAAGGGACGGGGGAAGGGGCTTGGAAGAATATGATGGAGGAAGGAGGGAATCATGAGTGGGATATGCCTATGACTGCAGAAGGGAGTTTCACCCTAGATACATGGGGGAAATTTCAAAGGGAGAGGAAATTGAGATAGAGATGCAAGGGTCAAGAAACTGAAGATACCAAATTTTGAAGGGGAGGATGAACCTTGATGTGTGTATCGTGTGGAGCGATACTTTGCGATCAACAGACTGATTGAGGAAGAGAAGCTCTTGGCAGCGGGATTATGCTTGGAGGGGAAGGCTTTAACATGGTTCTAGTGGATGGAAATAAGGTATCAGATACACTCATGTGACGAGTTTAAGGATTGCTTGTTGGAACGTTTTTGAGCCATTCTGAAAGGCGTCCTACATGAGCAATTTTATGCTCTGACTCAGAAGGAGACAATTATAGAGTACCGAGAGAAGTTAAAGCTTTTGTTAGGGGGGTTGAGTGAGATTTCTGCAGCATATTTGTAAGGGAACTTTTTGAAAGGCCTGCAGCTACATACAAATGGTCATCCGCCCTTTGTGACTGTGTTGATTAAAAGAAATGATGGAGCTCACTCAGATTATGGAGGATAAGAAACAGGTGAAGAAGACTGGTAAAAACAGTAACGCTGTGGAATTTTACAAGAGTATTGTGACAAACACGACATCGAAGATCGAGACGGTGTCATTTTAGAAAGAAACACCGAAGGAGAAGAGTATCAAACCCAGCCCTGGGGGTAATTTTAAACGCCTCATAGATGCAGAAGTGCTTGACAAAAGGGCTAAGGGATTGTGTTATCGCTTTAATGAGAAATAAGCATCAGTACACCGTTGCAAGGAACACACCTTTCATGTTCCTTTAGTTCAAGAGGAGGATACAGAGAGTGAGCACTCGGAAGTGGAAGCAGTGGAGGAGCTTTTGCATTTGGATGTGGCGGAGGTGTCCCTCGATTCAGTTGTGGGATCTACCCCAAATCACACCATGAAGGTGAGGGGATGGATTAAAGAACAATCGATTGAAATGTTGGTGGATAGCGTGACCACACATAACTTTATCTCAAATTAAGTTGTGGAGAAGTTAGTGTTGAAACTGGTAACTACAGGGAGCTCCGACGTCATGATGGGTATGGGGAAAGTGGAGAAAAGTAGGGGAATTTGCAAGAGAGTGATTCTGACACTACATGGTTTACAAGTGGTGGAAGACTTTATTTAGATTTGGGCAACACCGATTAATTTTTAGGGATGAAGCGGCTAAGAGCATTAGGAGAGATGAATGTGGATTGGAAGTCATTAACGATAGAGTTGCAATTGGAGGGTAAGAACGTGGTGCTGAGAGGGGATGTTAGCTTATGCAAAACCATTGTGTCCCTCAAAATCCTGGTCAGGTCGATTCGAGGAGCATAATTGGATTACTTGGTAGAGTTGCAGAGCATTGAGGAGGTTCGAGATTCAGAGTTGGTAGAGTTTTCGGAAGGGGTCCGACAACTCCTACAGTAGTTTATCGATGTTTTCTAGCAGCCAAACTGGTTACCTCCTCGGAGGAAGCACGAGCACACTATTACATTGGAGGGTATTTCCTCATCAGCGTCAGACCTTACAAGTATCCTCAGATTCAGAAAGATGAGATAGAGAAGTTGATCCGAGAGATGCTCGAGGCTGGGTTTATCAGGCCTAGTGTGAGTCCTTTTTCAAATTCCGTCCTTTTGGTAAAGAAAAAAATTGGCAGTTGGAGATTCTGCGTAGACTACCGAGCTTTGAAAAAGAAAACAGTGTTGGACAAGTTTCCTATTCTTATGATTGATGAGTTATTGGATGAGCTTTATGGGACAATTTTTTTCTCAAAAAAAATTATCTGAAGTCTGGGTACCGCCAGATCAGGATGAATTTAACGGATGTGCACAAAACATCATTCACGACATTATGAGTCCTTATTGATGCCGTTTGGCCTAACCAACGCCCCAACGACCCTCATGAAGAGTTTTTTAACCTTATATTCAGAAATTTATCCTGATTTTCTTTGATGATATTCTGATTTAGAGTCGTACATAGACAGAGCATATAGGACACCTGTGGACAGTCTTGGAGACATTGAGGGAGCACCGATTGTATGCCAACTTGAAGAATTGTTCTTTTGCACAATTGCAGGTGGAGTACCTAAGACATGTGATGACCAGAACAAGTATAGCAATGGATCAGTTCAAGATTGAGGCTATGGTTGATTGACTCTTACCAAGAAATTTGAAGGAGTTGAGAGGATTCCTGGGTTTCACCGGTTATACCGGAAGTTCGTGAGAGGATATAACACAATAGCATAGTCAGTGATAGAGTAGTTGAAGAAAGACAATTTCAAATGGGGAGAAACCACACAGGCCTTTGAACAACTGAAGAGGGTCATGACTAGCGTACTGGTATTAGCACTTCTAGATTTCAGTAAACCATTCATGGTAGAGACGAATGCTTTAGGGTACGGATTCAGAGCAGTGCTCATGCAAGATCAGAGACCGATTGCCTACTTCAGCCAAGTTCTTACAGCCAGAGTGAGGCTAAAGTCAGTATATGAGTGAGAATTGATGACAATTGTCTTGGTCATTCAGAAGTGGCGGCCTTACAAGTTGGGACGACATTTCTTGGTCAGGACATATCAAAGGAGTTTAAAGTTTATTCTGGAGCAGCAAATGGTGACTTAGGAGCATCAGAGCTGCTTATCCAAGCTAGTGGGGTATGATTTCAAGATTCAGTACTGGCAAGGATTTGATAATAAGGTAGCTGACTTGCTGTCAAGAAAGGTGGAGGAACCCCAATTGAAGACTCTATCGATACCGTGGTCCTAGATTGGGAGGCCTTGAGACAATAGAGCGAAAGAGATGAGGAGCTGAGAAAAATAAGGACTGAATTACTTCAAAATTCGAACAATCATCCATGATATGCATTGACGGACAACAACTGCTCCACCAGGGGCGATTCATGCTACCCAAGTCCTCAGAGTATATTCCCAGATTAATACAAGAGTTTCATGGCAGCACGATCGGGGGTCATTCAGGGCTGTAGGAGACCTACGCTTGCTTAGCGGTAGAGCTTTATTTGGCGGGGATGCGCAGAGAAGTGGAGGACTTGGTGGAAAATGTGATGTGTGCCAACGCCACAAGTACTTGACCATAGCGCTAGGGGTTACTACAACCATTAGCATTACCGGAGAAGATTTGGGAAGAAGTGACAATGTATTTATCGAGAGGTTGCCACTTTCAGAAGGGTACATGTTGATTATGGTGGTCATGGATCACTTAAATATATTTGCACATTTCATTCCCTCGCGACATCTCTACACTATTGTCTCAGTCACGACGGTGTTTATCCGGGTAAGTAGCCTGTTTGCACTGAGTGCCATAATTGAATGTATCAGATAGGGGCAAGGTGTTCCTCAACCACTTTTGGAAAGAGCTATTTAGTTTGCATGAGACAATCCTTAAAAGGAGTACCACATATCACACCAGATCGATATGCTGATGGAGGGGGTCAACATGAGTATGGAGACATGCCTGCGTTATTTTGTATTTGATACACTGAATTTATAGGCTAAGTGGATTGCATGGGCTGAGTATTAATACAATACTTTGTAGCACACGACCACACAAACAACCCCTTTTAAGATATCGTATGGGCGAGATCCACCTTACTTGATACATTATGGGTATAACATTACACTGATATCCAACGTTGATCAGTACTTGGAGGAGAGGGATGAGATACAAGCAGAGCTCAATGGGCATCTTCTTAGGGCTCAACAAAACATGAAGATAAAATCAGATGGATTCGAACCAGGGAACATTGTCTACTTGAAGCTGGGGTCCTACCGACAGAAGATATTGGTTAGGAGGAGAAACGAGAAACTTTCACCGAGTTATTTTGGGCCTTATGAGGTGATGACACGCATCGAGACAGTAGCATGTCGTTTGAAGTTACCACCATCATCCGCATTACACCCGATTCTCCATGTATCCCAACTGACACGAGCGCTTGGAGATCACATACCCTCATCTACGCTATTGTCGAAGCTGACGGAGGACTTGGAGGTGAATCTGGAACCATTAGAGGTCAAGGGAGTGCGTCGACGAGTAAGGGGAGCGAATGAGGTATTGGTTAAGTGGAAAGGACCATCAGACTATGAAACAACATGGGAGCCTCACGATGTGATTCACAAGCAGATTTTCTCTTTCCACCTTGAGGACAATGTTTTTTTTTTTGGGAGGGGAGTAATGTTATGCTCAGGCAGGAGTTGGTCCAAAAAGGACCGATCGATTGCAATCCTGTCGGCCCACAAGTGGGCCAGCTTGTGTCACGGGAAGAAGGGGAGGGACTTGGGCGAGGCGCAAGGGAAGGAAAGGAGGGGGTGGGGTCCACTCGGGTCATAATCGCATATCCAAGGAGGGGAAATTGAGGGGAGTTTGGAGGGAAGTTTAGAAGGAAAGCTTTCAAATTATTTGGGAGAATTATATTAAGGGGAGAAACGTAGGTTTTTTTTGTTTTTTAGACATTAATTTTGTGGCTGTTGTGTTTTCTTCTTTTGGTGTTGCTCCTAGCGACGTCTACGTTGTGGGAGAGCAATCAACCTCTCAAAAGTAGACCATCTTTTGTATCTTGCTTGTTTTTCCTTCGATTGTTGTATGAACAACCCTTATTTGTCTTTCCACCTATCTAGTATGATTTCGTCGTGTTTTGTTTGCTGTTGGTGCCAAGGCATATCATTGTCCATCATCAAAATGAATAGTATGCGCTCATTTTACTTGATTGTAAACAACAAATTTAAAGTTGTATGCCTATCCATGCTATGACATGTAATCGATGTTTCACATGTCCTGTTGAACTACTAGTGTGGATATGCGAAATCCAAATGATGATTGGCTTGCCATTTGAAACTTTGATCTCCAAGTTGGTGCTACTATGATTATTGCTTTCATTGTTCTCGTTCATGGGTGCTCGTATTTTGTTTATTAATTAAAAAATGACTTATGTTCTACTTTTCTGCATTAAAAATTTTTGTTAAATTTGTGCATTATTTTAAAGTATGTTTGCATTACTAGAAAATTCCTTTTTGAAGGTTTGACCGGATGCTAAATGAGATGTTAGCACATTTGGAACGCCACCCATTTAATAGAGAACATCGTATTGCATGGCTTAATCTTATTGAACCAGTTTTTAATGCAATGGGGCTTGTATTGTTAATGCACTTCCACCGAATTTTTCCTCTCTTCTTCCAGTGGCTGCATACCGACGATGATGAAACCATTCTTCTGGTAATTACTATAATTCCCTGCAAACCACTTGTTAATTCAATATTACTTATTTTTAGGATAATGAATCGAGTTTGTTTTTTAGGTCTTGGAGCGAATACATTCAATCATAAAACTGACATGGGTTAGAAAATCACCATACATGGAAAGGTAAGGTTAAGACCTGACATCGTGAAATTTTTGTTGGCTGTTCCTTTTTTGCCTGTTCAGTTTGTTGATAATATTAGGGGATCAACATGTCTAATGTAATCTTTTTTTCGGAGTCTATGAATTAATAAAATTGCTTGGTTTATTGATGCTTCTTCTTTGATTCCATCTCTCTTCTTTTTCTCTTATAATTCTATCCATTAATGTTTATAAGCTTTGAACAACTTAAGTATTACTGTTCCTGGTATCTTTCAAATTATTATGCTGACCGTATAATTTATTATCAGGTTGCTAGATGAGCTCATTCTTTTGTACAAAGAAGTAGAGGCGAGAAAGAACCGTGAATCTATACAGAGTTTCATTTTAGATTCTCTAATTTTACTCCACAAGTTAGCATGGGATTTCCACCCAAGAACTTTTGTCCCCCCTTCCTCCTTTTCTATCGTTCAATCTTTACTTTCGAATTTCATAATATTGTCCTTTTTATTATGCAGATGCAAGGGATTACAGTTTGAAACGTCATGGAGCAAATATAAATGTGATCCATGCTTGGAGAAATTAGTTTGTTCTTTTAGTGACTCTCTTAAAGTCAACGGTGTCGGATCTGAGCTTTGCACCTAAAATGTGCAGGAGTTCTTGAACTCAGTTGTCAACCTTTAGCCTCATGAGAAGGAAGCAGTTGGAAATCTTCAGGAAAGGTAATCATTGTTGTATATTCTTGTATTGCAGGTGTAAAGTAAATCCTTCTTCCTAGTTTTGATGATGGTTGCCTACTTCTCTGAGCTAGAAATAAGTGTGAGGTCTTGCACGGCTTAAAAGGGTTTACGTATCGGGGAAACCATTGAATGCTGTAGTTTCTGCGTGAATGAAGCATTAATGAAATATTTATGTAAGCTATATAGAGTTATGCACAATATTTTCATTCAAGAGATTATTTGGTTACATAGAAGTGGGAAGAAGTGTTTGAAAATGATAAATTTATATTATTATGTCGTGATTTAATGTAGGTGCCATTTTGTTGGATTTTGATGTAGGCCCGTTTTGCTGGATGTAAATGGGTGTTGCTCGCACATTTGAAATGTAGAGGTTTTAAACATTTTATTGTTTGATTTGAAGAATTTGGACTGTATAGTAAAATTTGAGTGAATTTTTAAGCAAACTCGACAAATTTCTCTGAGTGCTCAATTTCATTAAAAATTGCTGCTGAAGATGTGTGCCACTGCTTGCCACCACCGCCCCACGCCCCACTCCGCTGCTGCCCCGAGCTTTTACATTAATTTCATTTTAATTCAAACCAAATACCAAAAAATTAAACTTGAGCTTTTTTACATATAACTAACTTCAATAACTGCATTTTAATTATATAACAAACTTTTTATACTGCATTTTTTTTCAGCTAATAGACTTTTGCTTTACAAGCACTTTAAAAATCTTTTTCCAATTTTATTTTCACATAAAACAAGTGAATAAAATTATCATTCTGAAAAACATTCTCTTTCTGAATTACTTGGTTTAAATTGATATAATCTCATGCCATCGCCTTTGCCTATCTGGTTTAACTGCCAAAAATTTCGGTGGAAGCAATGCTATCGGGCTTAATTTGGGGTTGGGGATTAGCATTACCTTGGAAGATTTCCTTTGTTGGGTTGTGCGGATTTGAAGAAGCGCATACCGCCTATATGTGATTATCCCGTCAATTTTATTTTATTCGATAATTGTTTGATTCTCTCGCCACAGATAAATGTCCCCATAATTCCTCAAAATTGCATGCATGCTGTACTGAAAGTCTCAGAATGCGTTGATGCAAGTGACAACTTGTAACTGAAGGGCTGTTTGCAACTTTGCATAGGTTATTTATGTAGTATGCTAATTTTTTTTGGCGCAATTACATACAGACCACCCGAAATTCGCTATTTGCAAATCAGCCACCTTCTTTCATCCATTTTTCAAATTCTCACTCAAATATCAAAATTCATGGTAAAACCGCAACCCATATTTTTAATTGTTATCAAATTCTCAAAAGTTCGATAGTGATACACAAGAATACATCGGTTCAGTAGTTTATAAAAATCTTCTCGGTGGTTAATTTGTAAATATCAATGTTTCGGGTGATCCGTTATTATTTGTGAAGACTGTTATTTTTCTTAATGATAGCATTTTTATGTAGGAGATCTTATAAGTTACTTATCATGCTGTAATTTCTTTTTGGAAGATCTATTGTACGATGAAGTTATGATCAATAAATATCATTAGCTTTAATCTAATTATCTGCAGTTGAATTTTCTAATTTTTGTTGGGTGCTGTATGAATCTTAAATCTATTTGGTTCATTTTAAACAACTTTTATTTATAAAAATTTTTATTTCTACTCATTTTGGTTCTTGTTTGAAAATAGTTTTATAGAATCATGGAGGGATTTAAGGAATCTATACGGTCGCAACTCCTCATACTCAGATTTAAGCAACGCAGAATATTCAGGTTGCAACGGTTGCAACGTGCTTTTGCATATAATTAATGGAGCTTAAATTACTATAGGTTGGCTCATAAAATTGATTCCAAAGGACATAAACTTAATCATGATCACGTGTTACATTTAGAGAACAAGACCTGGAAGGACTTTTAGTGATTTGCTTAGGCATAACATTAATGTACTGATTTTTTTTAGAATTCCTTTTTTTTTTTCTAAAGCAAGATGCCTTAATGATTGCCTAATCAATTATTTTAGATAAATTTATTTAAAGCAAAATGTTTATCGTGGTCCAAAAAATTTGACGTGGCGATTATTGGAACATTTGTTACAACTAATAAATTACTGGAAATGCTCATTACATAAATCTATATGCAGCATGTTGCTTGTTGCTAATTTCGAAGCGCTCAGAAAATACAACATGCATGTGCTGCTTGAATTTTGTGTTTAATTAATGGTCATATATTAACCTCCTTTTTGTCCAGTAACGGGAAGTTTTCCTTCAGACATCCTCCCGAAAATAAAGCTCAAGATACTCATTCCATAAGTATGAAGGAATGCATAGAACCAAACAATGCATGAATCTAGCACTGTGAGTATCCCGAGCTTTCTTTTAATGTGATTGATACCAATTTTTTTTCTTTTTGAGTAAATTACAAAACCACCCTTTGGGTTTATTAACTTTGCATGCAATGATTTTAAAGCTGATGACTATTACAAGCTTTTTTATTTAAGGAAGATTCACATACATACAACTCAATTCCTATGAATTTACATATCTAACACCTAAACTTCAATTTTTACATACATGATGCCTTATCTATATATGGAAAGGTATATTTCACTTTTTTTTTAAATTAAGATGGCATTTTTTATGTGATATGAAAGATCTAGGTGGTGTAAATGTATAAAAGTAGATTTTAAGTCTTAGATATGTAAATATATAAGAATTGGGTGGTATGCATGTAAATGCCTCCCTTTTTTTATTTAATGTTTAGTGCAACTGAGCAAATTTAATATTTGTTGTATTTTATCAACAAAAAATCTTGATAACTACTGCTAAAATTTATATTAATTAATTTAACCAGCACCCGCACTATCTTAAACTTTTTAAGGAGCATGCAAAAGTGATTTATATTTATTGCAGACCGCATGGAAGCTTTCAATTTCCGTATAATCAAATGCTAAAATATCCTGAAGTCGCATTGAGTTCGGTAATAATAAAGTTTTGGTCAGCATGAAGCATGTGACAGGCCGCTGAGGCTCTGAGGTCTATAATAGCCTTTATACAACTAAAATTCATGTCCTTTCAGAAAGTGATGAGATTTTCTGTCTTACTATTTGATATTATCTTCAATAATCTTTGTTTCTCTGCTTTTTCTACTTTGAAGGAAAGATGTAGAAACTAGAAAGTAGGAACTAACAGAACAAGTTATTGATATTCTCCAAATTTGAACTTGGACCCAAAAGAACTTTAGATTCGGTTTTTATTGTGGTCAAAAGCATTGTTTTGATGGTTCTCATAGTTTTGTCAGATTGACGAGTTTAGTTTTGATTTTCAATTTGGGTGTTTTTTTTTTCTGATAAAGGATTTAAATATTTTTAAAAATATATCTCAAAATATGAGTTTGATGATTATAAGTTTAGAATTTTCAATAGTTTCTACTGAGATTTGATTTAGTTTCATTGGTTTTTGCTAGTTTTACCCGTTTCTGCTGTTTCTGTAAGTTTTTTATTGCACAGTTGAACCCTTTGAAAGGTTGGAACAGACTAAGTAAAAATTTTTAGGAAGATTTACATATCTAACGCCTGTACTTTCATATTTACATTGAGGGGCATTTACATACGTACCGCACAATTCTTATGTATTTATATATTTAATAACTAAACATTATGTTTTTTATTTAGACCACCTAAATCTAGTAAAAAATATCAATACATTTTTTCATGCACAAGTAAGGTGACATGCAGGTGAAAAATAGTTTAAGTGCTAGACTATGTAAATTCATAAGAATGGTATGGTATGTTTGTAAATGTCTCGAATTTTTATCAATTTTGAACAGATTCTGACTGCCTAGATCCTTTCCATTGACCAAAGGAAGCCTTGGAAAATCATTTTAGTGCTAATAAAGTGATTTTATGACGTAAATGCATGCTGTCAAACGGTTGAGACATGGCCTTTAGGTCCTTTCCGGGATATAAAATGTAATAGCCGCAATGCTTTTGGAGAAAGTCATTTAAAATTGTTTGCTTTATGTCAGATGATGAGTACGTCGGTGATTCAACACGGCCTAAAGTCCACACAGAAGAGTCAAGAATTCCCAGACTGACAGTGCTGAAGTAGATCTGAAAAATACAACTAAACATAACAGTGATTTGTATCCATATCAATTCCACTGCACCTTTTTTTTTTGGCCTGGGATCTAACGTCTGAATTGATTGCAGTGATCTGCAGATGCCTTGAAGATGTACCTAAAATCGAATATTTTCTGCTGCATTGAAATCTTTCTTCCCCCACACAATATACCATAATTTAGGTATAAACAAACAAAATATATCAACTTGATGGTAAAAATAAAATAATTAAATAAACTCAAATAATTTGAACACATGCAATGAGTGATGAAAAATATACTGACTAAATAGATAGATAAAAGATGCTATCAAATGATCAACAAAGAAAAAAATAATTAAAGACAACTAGATAAAAATTATGCAAAAAAAATCATAATAACGTTTAATATTTCATACAATAGAGAATGAGGAGTCATGCAGCTGACCGGTTAATGATGATGATGATGATGCTCAAAATCATAAAAACCAACTCTCTCAATTCTCCACTATAATTAGTTTCCGAAATAAAGCCCCAGGCATAATGCCCCATAGCTTTTTCTTATAAAACCAGCTAAAGCTCAATTTATGGAATTGGAGCAAGAGGTGGCAGTAGAAGAAGATGAGTAGGAAGATGATATCTCCACAGAACCATAGTATGTTAGCTCCTCAATCATCTCCTCAATAGACTCCTCATCCATGCACTTCATTTCCTCGCTTTCCATCTCCACTTTGGCTCTCCTCATCTCCTCTTGAGAAGCAATGCAGCATCTCTCCAGCTTAGCCACAAGGCTGGGCGATAAAGCCGACACCGAGCTCGAATTCAGCGGGAAGTTGGTCCTCGCTCTCGCTCCGCACATGAACTTCGCCGCCTCGTCATAGGCCCTTGCCGCATCTTCAGCTGTCTCAAAGGTACCCAACCAAATCCTAGTTTTTCTGCATTGAAATCAGATCAAGACTGATGATGAGCTCATATATCTTCTGACTATATAAAAATCAATAACAGAAACAATCAAAGTGGAAAGAAAGATAGGAATTGTGAGAGAAACATTACAGTAATGGATGTCTTATTTCTGAGACCCAGGAACCCCAGTGCCTCTGCCTCACTCCTCTGTATCTCTGCAGTTTTGGCATTCTGCTATTGTGTGCGTCTGATTTCTTTGTTGTTTCGATTTATGCTTTTCTCTTATAAAAAGAAATGGTTCAAGTTGCAATGAAATAATACCCCTAACCTGGACCTCTTTTGTCAGCAACTAGGCACATGAGCAGTGGTGTAATATCAGAAAAAAATTTGGTTGATTAGATTGCTAAATAGGAGCGATATATTATGAGGTGGCCCATGTGATTTAGCTTCTTCAAAGTTCAAACCCCTCTTTTGTATCCTACTGACTCTTAATTTCTGTGTGGGGCCTCTAGAGCATGGTGACATGATAAGACTTGCTTTGCACTGGGGGGAACATGGCAACATGAGGGATTCTTCATAAATTGATATGTGGTTGTCAGCTTCATTAGAAACTCTTTATTACATCCATATTCATCTAACACTAGGGTTTGTAACTTAGCTTACAGCTTGTTTTGGCTTGCTTCTGCTTTCTTCTTATTGTGTAAGAGACAAAACAAAGAACAAAAAACACACCTAGTTGGGCAGATTTTCTCTCTTTTTTTTAATCAAAATTTGTTTTTGAAATGTCAATAGAATTCATGGTTGAGAAAGTTAATTATTAAACTTTTTTTTGGAAGCTCTTGTTGGAGCTGTTAGGAGAGAGAGATAGAGAGAGAGAGAGAGAGAGAGAGAGAGAGAGAGAGGAGAGTGGAGAGAAGAGAGAGAGAGAGAAAGAGAGAGAGAGAGAGAGAGAGCAAGAGAGGCATCACATGGTGCTATTGGTAAGCACATGAGTGGTTTAGGCCTGGGTATGGTATTAATTTTGAAGTGTAAGAGAATGGGGCCGGACACAATCTAGTAGGATCTTGGTCAAGTGATGGGATGGAGGAAGCCCATGTGGGTGTTGAGTTTTGGAGTTAACTGTTATTATTACACGAGTTCCTTCAACGGCTTGCGGGCGGTAATTTCAAAATGATTGTTTTACGAGTTCCACGCCTCATTTGTATGTTGATGGTCATTTGATAATGTTAACATTTTCCCATGTTGGTTTTAGTATTTGTTGTTTTTTAATAATGATTTGTGTTAAAATCAATAAAAAGGTTATTTTTTTGTTTTAGTTTAATTGAATGTAATTTGTTCTTATATATTGGCATTAGAAGAAAACAACAATGAAAATTACAATAAATACAAAATTATTCAATGATGAGAATATACCAGTACCACACACACACGCTCTCTCTAGATATATGTATGTATGTACACACACACACACAATGCTAAAATTAATGAATCTTGTTGTGGTATATCTTAGATCTTGTTTGTGAGTGTGTTAATGTTTATGTCGATAAAGTACATCAATCATATTAGTGATGGTGGGTGTTAATATTGTTTGATAGTGGGGAACAATCTTGTTGGTGTTGGCGTTAGTATTGATAACATGCATGGATGTTGTTGGTGATGCTATGCATCTATGTTGGTGTCGACAACATGCATTAACCTTGTTGGCGATAACATAAGTTAATGTTAGTGTTGACATCATGTATCACCTTATCGGCAAACGTTGAACAACAACACTGGCAAAATGAAAAGATAAATTGTATATGAAGAAGTCATGTTTGCTTTTAATTTTTTGCTTCGTGATAGATAAACTCTCGAAACTTATAAAAATATGACAAGTTTTGTGTGTGTGTATATCTCTATCTGTTGATATATATATATATATATATAATGCTATTTTTTTTTAAAAAAAATTTACATATAGTGAGAGTAAACATGACATAGGCCCAAATTAAAGAGAAGATATGGTTTGCTAAAAGAGAAACTACAATGCATGTGCATAGGATATGGTTCTAAATCACTGGGGGAATGCATTTGTTTTGCACATGTTGTTTCTGCTCGACATAACTTATTGTTGTTGTTGTATGCTCGACACAACTTATTATTATTGATGCGTCATTAACAAATTTTATCGCGGGAATTTGGTGACATTTGACATTGGTTTCTTGATATTTTTTAAACAAGAAATATTTTGAATCAAATTAAAATTCGTCCGAAACTTCGTTTTCAACAAACTTGGTCAAACTGGCAGGCTCAAATAGTTTACATTGTATTCTAAGAATCTCAAGAGATTATTAACTTCAAAAGTTACACGAAAACAATAATCTTACATCAAGCCACAACACTAAATGGAACCAAGCATCTACAACCCTATGAAATGAATAAAAATTAGCCTAGAAGTCGGACAATGATTGATGAAAAGTTAATATGGGCAACCATGACCGATAAGTTGGGCAACGGTGGCCCATAAGTTGGATAAGGACAACCAGGCGTTGGGCAAAAACACTCTAGAAGTTGGGCAATAACAACCAAGAAGTTGGACAATGACAGTTTAAAAATTGGGCAATGATAGCCCAAAAGTTGAGTAGCGATGTCCTAGAAGTCAGGTAGCAACAACCTAGAATTTGGGCAAAAATATCCCTAAATTAGGCAACAATTATTCAAAAGTTTGGTTACAATAGCCAAAAGTTGGGCGAAGTCACCAACAAGTGTTGCAGATCACCATCACCAAGGAACACACAACAATTGATAAAAGGGACTTAAGGCGTTGCACTACGTCGGCATAGGAGGCACACCAACTAGCTAAAGGGACCCCAGGATTTGTACTACATCAGCGCATAAGGAGGCAAAATAACAGACCAAAGGAATCTCATGACTTGTGCTACATCCGTGCTGAAGTAGGCACAACAAGGAACTCTGGGGTTGCACAATGGAAGTGCTGAAGGAGGCACAATAGCAAGCCAATGGATTCCCTGTGACACTTTCCCCTGAGGGGAAGTGTGCTTTTTCCCCTCCTATTTGGGCCAATTTATAGGTAAAAAAATATGGTAGAAAGACAGTGATTCAAAAAAATAAAACAACCTAAAAAAAATCACGGAAGTTTGAAGCCTGTAGCCCGCACGCACGCAAGAATGCATATGCACACACACACCCCTAGGTAAGCGAACGTGTGCAAGCAGCCGCACGAATGGTTCTGCAAAACAACTTTGTCCATCTCAGCCCGCAATGGCTCGACTCGACCCGCAGTGGCTCGACCCGACCTGCTGTGGCCTGAAGCTCCCCTAATTGGAAGATAAAGTTAGAAAAATATACTATGGAAATGTAAAAATATACTATGGAAATGTAAGTACACTGATCCACTATTCTCTTGAATTAGTGAAAATGGAGTTACAAAGTTGATCATCATAGATGTACAACAGTAGTTCATCGATAATAGTTGTAATCTGACTTTAATAAATATAGTTCTCAATGATAGCATGTTGCAAGTGTCGGACTCGGTTGCTACGATGGCAATATCCTGCCATGAATGTTGTAGGAGATGACTATCATGCGAGCTTATCTTAGAGGACATAGTTGAAAGTCATGGCAGTAGTTGGTCATGTAGGTCAAAGATGGTTACTTTAGGAGCTGGCTATGTAGGTCAAAGATGGTTACTTTAGGAGCGTTGGTTAGCCACAAATGTCATAGTAGGTAGCTACAAAAGTTGTGAGCCACGTAAACTGTAGTTAGTCACATACGCCATGATGTTAAGCTGCAATAACATTAGTAGGTCACAAAGGTCAGAGTTGAGAGTTGTATGAGCTGTGAGTCATATAAGTTGTAATTGTCATGCAGAGTACAGTGGTGAGCTGTAATAATGTCTGTAGGCCATAGGCCGAAGTTAGGAGCTGAGTGAGCTGTGGGTTGTGTAGGTTGTAGTTGTTCATATTGGTTATAACTGAGAGCTCTAATAACATTTGTAGACTTCATATGCTGGAGTTGGGAGCGACATGAGCCGCAGAATACATAAACTGTAGTTGATCATGTATGTTGTAGTGGAGAGTTGTGAGGAGAGATTTCATATGTCAGTAGAATGTCACTGCATTATGTGTGCTGTGGTTGTAAACATTTATTCCAGGGAGTTTTCGTTAGAACTTTAATAAAACATTATTCATGATCCCAACCTAAGGGTATGTTGTTTACTGTATATGGGGTGCATTATTACACCGTTTTCAATGTGCGTCATTAAATTGTCTACGATGTGTGTTATTATACCATTTTCAGGGTGTGTCGTTACACTGCTTGTGAGATGCATCATGATACAGTCTTCGCGTTGCGTCGTTACACTATTTTTGGGGTGTGTTGTTACACCGCCTTTAGGGCGTGTTACTGCACAACGTTCAGGAAGATGCATTGCTCCATCGAGTTCCTCGATGCTCAGTAATGTATGCCAGAATTCCATAGCATTTGTCCTGATTTTGCAAGGGGCTTGTTGCAATGAGCACGTGAGGCTGATTACGATCGTCGGTTGCAGGAGTGAGTGTCGTTTGTTGAACCTTCAGTGTAAAACACTAAACCACAACTACTCCAAGCTTCGGGCTTCCTTCGGTTCAAGTTCTAGAACCCCCTTCATGAAGTTGGTAGGGCCTATTTGTAGTTTGGGAGAGGCCTTCCCATAATTAAGAAAAGAATCCATATCACTTCATTAGATGACATGAAGAGATTCCCTAGATCAGACAATATTTTGTGGACATTTGAGTGCCCTAACGATTTTAGAATTGAGTGATCTTAGACTCGTTGGGTTCTTTTTGTCAAGCTACTTGATTTGACTATAAGCTTGTCTGATTTGGAATTTGTTTGATCATTCAATTAACCACCCGAAGTTTCCAAAAGTAATTTAATGCCTTGATCTAGGCCTTATTTGACTCAAATTGGATAAATTTTGGTGTCATGGAGTCCGTCTTGTCAAGTTGGTCAGTTAGACTATAAGATTGCTGAAATTATAGTTCCGGATTATTTTTAATTTGAATTTGATTGCTTATTATTTACATTTTGAGATTTGTGACTTACGAGCCTTATATATATATATATATATCACGCGTGTGTGTGGGCGCGTGCGTGCGCACGGGCACGCGTGCGTACGTGTGTAAGACTTTAGAGTCTATATTATACATCATAATTTGCGAAAATGGAATAAACTGGTCATATTTTGGGTAGATTGGTTAACTTCTGAGTCGAATGGAAACAAGTTGAAATTATTTCATAAAATGAAAAATTTTATTTCTATTCCGCCTAACATTATCGGGCTGTATGAGAGTCTTATTTCATATTGATGGTACGCTTCAAAGTTTAAAACAAATGTTGTTTATATATACACGATTTTGCAAATCAAAACATAAACAAGTGGCTAATTAGGAAGTCACCAGCGAAATATATTCTTTTCAATAAATAAAAAATAAAAAAAATACAAGTTTACGAAGGTTTAAATTGCCGTAAAAAAATTCAGTAATTTAAATCACTATTAAATTGCACAAAATTACATTTATTTCAACCGCTCTGCGCTTGAAGGCCGAAGCAGGTTTTCTCCGGCCCAAAGCATACTCCGTATTCTAAAAAGCCCACTTGATTGCCGAAGGCCTTTTACCGAGGGGCCGAAGTGATTTGAGATTTTTGTCTTTTATTGTACACATTTGAACTAATATCTTTCTTAGGAAATTGGGCAAATATTATTTAGATTTTGGACCCAAAAGCCCTAAGAGTGAATAACTATTTAATGACATTCCTTAGAATTTAAGATAAATAATGAATTATTCTTTTTTTCTGTATATTAAATATATTTTATTAGAAATTAAATAATAATTTGTTAGGCAAGTTGATTAAGAATTAAGTATTTACAGTTAAAAAACTGTTTGATGAACTCAAATTAAAGTTAATAATAGCAAATTAGAAAGTCATATGAGTCAATTAAATTGTTGATTATAAATATTAAAGTTATGTTTTTGATATGTAAATACATAGAAATTTGGCGGTAAGTATTTAAATCATCCTAATTTTTAATTTTTAATTTTGCCAAATCAGCTTCGCGAAAAAAAAATTTAAATAAATGTTAAAAACCTTTTGCGGAGTGAAACATTTCACTCCTGTTACAATAAAAGTATTAAAATTATTATTTTTAATGAGCATTACATAGTTAAAATTAATTAAAATTAATAATATATTTATCTCAAAATTTAAAAAAATAAATTAGACTAAGTTTGACCCAAAAATGAAAAACGCGACCCATCAGAATGCTTCAGCTGTCTTCCATGATGGACTTTTCAGTAATTAATTAGTGGATAAGCTTCTCTAATTTCTCTAATTTTCTGAAGAAAGATTTAGGGCTCGTTTGAGATAGCTTATAAGTGCAGGGGCGTTTTTAAAAACGCTGCAGTACTATTTGGATCACACATTTTGTCAGTTTATCTGAAAAAACAGTTAATTTTTTACACTAATCCCTGTAGTCGACCCGTAGGCCGCATTTCAGGATAAACTGCTTATTCTGAAACGCACAAGCTGCCACAAACACACCCTTAGATTATTTCTATTAAGAATATTATTATAATTTAAAAAAAAATTATTGATTCAAAACAAAGTAAATGAAAGAAACATAAGAATTTCAACCCATTAATTATCATTATCATGGTAGTTGTGATTATAATTTAGTCCAATAATTATTAGTTTCATTTAAAAATAATACGTTGTTATTTTCTGAAAGAAAAACAATTTATTAATACTTCACAATTAAGCCTAATGCTAATATAAAAAATAAGGCAGAATAATTTTTTATTTTCAATTAATATGTAATGGCTTGTAGAAAAAAAAAATCAAGAATAGTTTCATTATTTTATATTTTTAAAATTAATCTTTGAACAGGCATAAAATACAGGAATATAATCCATAAGAGTTAAAATACACAGTCATTCATATGTTTTTGTATAAATTATCATAACAAATATAATAAATTTCAGTCTAAAATTAAAAAAAAAAATAAAAGTTTTGAGGAAAATAAAGATAATCAATTCAAATTCTGTTACCATCAATTTAATCAATTATTATTTTTGCATAGCCATGTTAGGTAATTTAATTACAAAAATCTATTAATAATAAATACTAATTTTGGCCCTATATTTACATACAAAAAATAAATAAAAATATTAATGCATTCAATTTCAAAGACCTGCTCTTATTTTCTCTCAGAAAGTTAAGAGTTGAGCGCAACATAAATTTCATTATTATAAAAAATAATGCTGCAGCATTATGGGGTTCAGCTGGCTTTTATAACCTTCTATTTTATCAAAGAAAGAGTTTAACTTTTGAGTGCTATAAACTTTGCTATTTATAGATTTACCATATATTTATATATATATAATTTTATCAATTCTCTAATGGTTTAAGGTGGCAAATAAAAATGCAATGGTATTGTAGTTAAAAATAAAACGAGGAGCGGTAAATTTGTAAATAGAAAAATTTTGAGTACCTCTTCCATAAATTGTTTCTATAATTTCAGTTAATAGGACAAGGCTTGTCCTGTCTCTTTAACATTAAAGAAATATTTCTACTATGTTTTAATAGGCGAATGGCAAAATGGTACAATTGGAGACTGAGGGAGATAGGTGAGATGGATTGTTTGGCTTGGGTTTAATTTACATTAATAATATCGAAATGAGGGGAGAAAATAGGATGTGTTACTATCTTTTGTGAAAAGAATGTATTATGGACTAATCCAATTTATTAAAAAATAATTATATTTCCATAGATAGATATGGTAAATTTATATACATGCCATACAATTCCAATGTATTTACTTATCCAATGCTTGAGATTTAATATTTATATTTATAATATTTTGGTGTCATAAATATTTCACTTTTAAAAATTAGTTAGAGTGATATTTTTTTTTATATAAAATTAAAAATTTGAGTCTTGTGGATGTGAATATGAAATTTTAGGTTTTAGATAGGTAAATGTATAAGAATTGTGTGAAATGCATGTAAATGTTGCAATAAAAAAATGAAAAAAATAAATATCATCAATGAAATGAAAAGAATAATGTTCAACATTCAAAATTAATAAAGATTTATATTTGAGGTATTCTTCGAATAGCAAAATATTAGACATAAAGAAAAATAGTATGTATAAGAAGTTTAAGCGGTGCAGTCTTGTGCATATGTCTATTACGCATCTAATTCTAAGAAAAGCTCTCCATATGGAAGAAGAGTACAATAGTACATATTTCTAATTAAAAGGAGTTATAAGCGTTGTGCGAAAGCGTGCCAAATGAATGTTCAACGTAAGTATTTCATATTCTTTTGTAAAACTGGTTGATTAATATTAATTTAATTTAAATTTTGAATGTGAATAGAAACATATTAAATACATGAGTAGTTCTAATTTTAGGTTCTTAAATGACTTAAATACATCTAATGTCGTTTTTATCCAATTCATCCCCTACAAGTAACATTATTCTAAATGAATTCATTGTAAGTTGATATCTTTAATTTCATGCAGATTGAAATTATATTTCTCTTGAGGATATTTAAAGTGTAGACAACACTCTAAGGACTTCACATTTTATGCGAATTGATGAAAAATTGCTTTGAAGAGGTTTTTCAAGAAAATTTTCTTGATGGATTATAGCGTAAGTTAAAATGTCATGACATGTAATTCTCTAAGTATTTTATTTTATTTTGTTAAATCTAGGGTTGAGTTGTTTTCTATCACATGAGTGAATTTTGAGAGTAAATATTTTGTCACATTTTGAAACTCTATCTATTGTAATATTTTGTAATGTAATTATATAATCTTTGTTCATTGTCTTCGCGTCTTTTATGAATGAGAAGTTCCTGTATTATTCTTATTAAGTTCTTTGTTTTAAATGCTCAATTAGATTGGTTAAGATAGAATTCCAGAAGAACCTTAATCCAATATTACTTATGTATATTAAATAAGAATGGTTGTGTATATAGATACAAAAAATGCATATAACAACTAGCAAGAAAATATAATTTAGTTACAATGAAAGGAAGTTAGTTAATTCACTTGTGCCGGATAAGATAGTCTAACAGCCTCCTTGAAACTGACAATCTTTGGCTAAGCTTATACGTCTGTCTCTGAGATACTAAAATCAAGAATTCACAATTCGTTTTATAAAAAGGTTTGCTAGCTGATCCACAATGTTGATATGATGAATTATAATATGATTGTTAATGATACACTTCCAAATGTAGTTATAGTTTCTTTTAATGTGTTTTTTCCTAATATGAAAAACTAAATTATTTGTAAGTGTCATGGAAGACCCGTTGTCACAATACATTTTGGTTGGTTCATTCATAGGGATTTGAAAGTCCTATTGTATGCTCTTGTGCCATACAATATTTGTCGGCACATTTATCAATGCTTCATACAAAGCTTTAGTTGAAGACCTGACAATAATACTTGATTTTTGACAAACTAGGAAATCAGAGTGGATTCTAAGAATATACTGAAGCCAGATGTACACTCTCTATCTATGAGAATTTTTGCCCAACCAACATCTACATAGAACTTAAGAGTAAGATCATCTCTGATTATGTGTATGCCAAGGTCTTTAGTTCCTTGAATATATCTAAGAAAGTATTTTAGTTGCTGAGAGTTCCCTTGAGTTGTTTGATGCATAGTCCGACTCATTTGATTCACTACATAGCTTATGTCAAGCCTTTTCAAATTCAAGTATTATAGTGACCCAACAATTCTTTGATATAATGAGGGATCTTGAATAGTAGTTTTTCCATTCCATGCATTGATTGTTTACCGTGTAGTAGGATTTCTTCCATGTTTACAATGTTGCATACAATAAGTGTGTAATATTTTTTGAGCATACAAAGTTTGATTAAAGTGCAACCTAGAAGTATTTGAGTTAGTGGTGATACCAAGGAATTTTGATATCATATCCAAGTTCTTCATCTTGAATTTGTCTTGAAGGATTTTAATATTCTTTTCTATACCACCATTATCATTTCCTGTCATAAGTATATCATCTGAATGTATTAATATGCATATGTGTGTTGCCATATTGTGATAGTAGTATAAGAAACATTTTGCAGAGTTGGAGTTGAAATTCATCTTTTGAAGTTGTCCTGTAAGAGTGTTACACCACTGTCTGGGAGCTTGTTTAAGCCCATATATTGCTTTTTGAAGTTTATAAACGTAATTCAGGTGTATTTGATCTGAAAAACTCTTATTTTGCTCCATGCATACCTTTTCATTTAGTAGCCATGAAGAAATACAATAGAAACATCCAAGTGGATGATTTTCCAATTGTGGGAGATGCAATTGTAAGAAGAACTCAAACAATAGAGATTTTGGCTATGAGATTAAAAGTATCTGTATAGTCAGCGCCTTCATGCTATTTGAATCCCTGAGCAACTAATCTTGCTTTGTATCGAGCCACATGTCCATTAGCATTATGATTTGTTTTAAAATTTCATAGACACCCCAAAATAATTTAGCACAAATTATAATTTTCATAGACACCGCCAAGTCCTAACTTATTTTTCGTGACAACCATCATAAAAACGGAATTCAGTCAATACAAAAATATTTTTCAAAAATTATTTTAAAATATCAAACGTGCTTGAAATTCATAAGGCTGATTTAATAGGTTTCTTATGATAACATGAATATATCAATATAACTTAATAAAGCTTTTAGGGCCAAGGTAAGGTTTTATTTCTTGACTTTCATACTGACATGAATCCAGAAAATTATATAACTTCATACCTCAGTGATATGTAACTTAAAATTAATTTTTGGAATACAAAAAGAAGTTGAGAGTTGAACATAGGCTTAAATCATAAGATCATAAGAAATGCATCTAATTGGATATACTCGAAAAAAATATAAAGAGCTCATATTTAACATGAGTGTTTGTACATTCTATGAGCTTTGTATTGTATTGTTTTCAGATGTACTTATATCTTTTGAGATTTTTGCTTCTAAAATTTTTTGAAGAATCTATGGTGGCAGGAATTAAAAGATGAGGGAGTAATGTTAGCATTTGACCATATGTAGGACAAACGGGCCGACTCAGCCTTTTGGCAAGGAAGAAGAAGTGACTAACGGTTCGGTACTATAACAAGCACATCCAGAAAATGACTTTTGCTACCGGAGGCCTTATATTGAAAAAAGTAGACCCATCAATGTGAGGACAAGTTGTGGGAAAGCTTGAACAGACGTGGACCGGGTCATTCATCATTGACAAGCTGGTCCGCCCTAGAGCATATAAATTGAAAACCTACGTAGGGAAATGAGTCATTCGGAAGTGCAGCAGAGATGACTTGATGACTTGAAGATATTTATAAAACTTTTCTGTACCTCAACAATGAGAATGTGTGATCATTCTAAAATTTGTATTTTATTGACATTTTCCTAAAAAATGGTTGAGTAAAAATATTTACTAGTTGTACATACGATCACAGGTTTGACCAACACTCGAGGAACTAAAGACTTTCATGTTAGAGATCAAAAAAATTTGACTGACACTTGGGAAGCTCAAGCCGACCCGTGGGTAATATTTTTGTCCTAGCCGTAAAACCGATGACAACAGATAAATCTGATTGGTAAAAATTATCTAAATAATCAAAAAATGACGGACAAACATCTGATCAATGAATCAAATAAGAATCGACCTACAACACTCATGAATCAATAAAACCCATATCTTTTAGCTCGAAGCAAGTCAATCTCTAATGATGATTTATTGCCCATTAGCGACAAAATCCGTGGTGGGTAGCACACCAATCACCTCGGTAGTAAGTTTTTACGGTTATCCCCCTGAAGATTTTGACAAGATCCGCTTCATATGTCTGATGTAAGGTGTCATCCATCCAAAGTGATGGGCTAACTGTGCAACTGAGAAATCAAAGGCATAAGATTTGAGCCGTGCGGTGGCGTGTACCCTCTATAATCATACTCATCCATTTGGATTAAATAACTTGTTTATCAACAAGCTGCTTGGTGAACGATCCAATGCAAATTCCTTTTTGGCTGGCTAAATCCCTGTCACAATAACAACTACTTGACATAAGTATTTAAAATAAAAAAGATAAAAGGGTATGGCAAGCATATAAAGATAAAAACATTCATTTTTTTTCATAAATCAAGTCAGCAGAAAACTAGCCATTAAAAAACATATATTGATGAATTTTGATAAAATAGATCTAGGAAGTTCTTTCTATTCTTATGGAGAAATGCAACTAGACTAAAGAGGCATGTCCAAGACAAATCTTCTACTAGAACCAACCTTCACCTTCATCATCAAGATGTTTTGATTATTGCTGGACTTGGAGTAGACCAACCTTCACTTCATCCAAGTTAAGAATCATCCCGAGAGCCGTACTCGAGCCAGCCTTCACCATCTCTTTTAAAGCAGTAACGTGATCCTTTATCTTCACAATATATTCCTCTAAATCTGTGACTCAGTCTTGCATCTCCAATACTTTGGCATTAACTTGTGTCAAAGCATCATTGGATCCCAACCTTTTGGTATGGAAAATAAGTTTTCATTTCTTTTTCGAAAACTCCCTCTAAGTGGTGACCAATTTTGATTGCAAATCCGTCACACCAACCGAGAGGGTCTCTTAGTGGACAAGAGACAATCCTATCGATGTTTGTGATTATTTACAAGAATCGAGTGACCAATCACACCTGAACTTCAGCATATACCCTCTCGTCATCCAAAACTAAAGACACATCAATTAAATGTTGAGCCAACAAGCCCCCCCTTAGAGTTGAACCTTCAATGAAATAGTCTTGTGATCAGAGAGCAAGCACAATATCTGACTCAAAGCTCTAAGAGTCTCTAATATCTAAAAACTCATTCTGGTCCAATCAAGAGAAGAAAGAAAAGAAAAAGTACAAAAATAATATGCTCATACCTCCATTTATAGAATTTCACATTAGTTAGTTAATGCACATACATCCCAAACAAAATAAATACACAATAAGGGTTAATTGCAAAAACGAAGGTGAAGCTAACCGAAAACTTTACTTTTATTCATGTTTAAAAAATTTATAAAATTTTCTAACTTCTTACAAAGTGTTTACGAAAGAAAGAAACATTCTTCTTAGCACAGGAAAAAGCCGAGAGAGACTCATACATTTGACGACTGTTATCTTGATAGCTCCCTTTTTCCACTCTTCCCCCAGTGTCTAACAACAGAGTGACAAACTTATCTATTTCAGTCTACTCCGGGAAGACAAATTTTTTCCCTCACCATTAAATCGATGTCGTAGGATACCCCATACCCGAGCTTTGCAACAAGAAGTAACTCCATGTTGCGAGTGAGAGGAGAGCTCCACAAAAATGCATCAGATGTCTCCATTGTGGACATATTCTCTTGCATAGCTCAGTTTTCCTCCTGTGTGACCAAGAATAACTTTGATTGCCAGAGTTTCTTGGCTTTGGTTGTCACCGCTCGATCTTTCATAGCCTTTTCCCTCTTGTCAACCATTGCCAACTTTTCCTCAACATCCAGTCAATCTCCATATTCCTGGAAAAGGATCATCGATTGAAAATAAGAAGCCTTCCAAGACATTTGTTAATACCTATCAACGCTTGACATCGAACCATTTCATAAGAGCCTCCTCATAGACATGATACCATATGACATTAGTGAGAATTAAAGGGTAAAAAACTACAGTGGGGGAGTCAAAATATCAATCTTTCTTTTTTTTGATTTGAGCAAACAAATTGTTTGAGCTAGTGCCCACCTTCACCCCTCCTCCTGTAGTGGAACAACCTAACCATGGATCCCTTATGCTACTTCTGAGATGGGGGAGGGGGCAAGTTGCTCAGATCGGTCACGAGTGCCTTTCCCTTTTGTCACACCTCCTCTTAGCTGGGGGAGGGGGGAGGGGGGAG
>NW_018164666.1:4495940-4498374 GCF_001263595.1 Phalaenopsis equestris
TTGTCTCAAACTTAGACTCAGGTCTATTCAAGTTGGCCATAGAATAGTAGCTCACCTCATCTCTATTATAAATATCGACGAAGGAAAGATCAGTTGACTGAAGAGTGGCGGGTGTTAGTTCTTCTCGCTGCACTGAAGCCTCCCCTTCTTGCCAGCTCTATTCCACCAGGTTTGCTATCCTCACGGCCTCTTGTTGCTACAAGCCTAAGGGACCTGCAATTAACAGAGAACTCTTAATGGGCACCATAAAATTTTTCTCTCAATAAGAATTAGTTCTCTAAAGACAATGCTTTGAAATATAACAGAAGCATCATACTTAGAATAAATCGTTTTTGCTCATTCCAAATATTTCCCAGCAGGGACCACAAAGGTTTCTATCAGCTTGCCACTCCAGCAGTCTCGGGGACAAAAGTTTTTAGTACGATAGGCCGCATTGACCTTCTTATTGGCTTCTCATGTGGCAACCGCCGCCACCCCTACGACCTATCAAGTGTCGGAGGCCATCCAATTCTTCTCAGTCATTCAATAGAAGGTGTTTGGTTATAAAAACTGATTGACAGTTTTCAAGTCGAGATACTGATCAACTGAAAGGTGACGCCCATCAACGTCTCTAGCCTCCACCATCACTAGATTCAAAACCTTCTTCTTTGACATCACCAGAGCATCACCAAATGGGACAATCTATTGTACCATCCAAGGGGAGAGAACTCAAACAAACATTTAGCTTCCAATCATTCACTTTGTTTTCGAACCCCAGCAGTCATAACCCGTCAACCGTTATCTAGGCTGGCCTAGAATGAAAAGAAATAACTAAAAACTCCATCAACCAAGGGGTCTCTAACCGATGACTGAACATGACAAAAGCCATAATGATCGCTAAGAAGTTAGGGAGAATCTGTGCAGGAGATATCTGATATCCATCAATTGCTTCCCCACGAGTCTCAAAAGGATTCCTTGGTGGTCAATCCTATCATCCTTGCTTGAGAGTCGACCGCCCTCAACTAGTGCCTAGGCAGCTACCTCTGGCACAACAGTCACATTTTCACCAATGTTTTCTTGAGGCGATTCATCACCCAGGACTATCAAAATCATGTCAGCTACACCAAGAGAAACTCCTCAAAAATAAATAAAAAATGAAAAGCTAACAAGTAAGATTGCAGATTCCCATACCAAGGAGTCGATCCAACTCAGAAGATGTATGTTACACTATGCTCTCACCGAGCGACAACGAAGCACTAGCTTATCTTCTTGTGTGTTGGGTGGTAACAGAGCACTAGCAGCTTCTTGTGCTCTGGGTGATGACAGAGGAGTAGCAGCTTCTTGTGCGGTCCCTTCAATTGATGGGTTTCTAGTACTACTAGAAGGTTGAGCCAAAATTTTATTTTTTTGTCCAGTAATCTGAGTGTTTTCTTGTTGAGTGCCGAGGAACAAATCATAAGACTCCTACTCAACCTGTCTGTGTGTTAGCTTTCTTGATAATGGGTTTCTTCTTCCTTTCACCTTTAAGGTAAAACCACTCTTTTGGTCTCTCTTAGGCAACACGAAGCAGATCTTTGCTGGGGATATCACCCTTGGGGAATTGACATACTTTCCATATTTACAATGCTGAAAAACCAATCAATTCAAACGAGAAGGAATGCAAACCAAATATGAAATGTGAAGTCCTGCCACGCTTTATTTATAAAAATCAAAGGCGCAAAAACCAAGAGTGTTAAATTATTGAATCATTGATTAATAATAAGTGTATTCTAATTTTTGTGCTAAATTCATTTATTTTTATTGCAACATTACTTTTAAAATTTAAGAGAATTGAGGAACTAAAATATAAGATAAAATGTGTTAGCACTGATCTAAAGGAGATTCGATGATCTAGAAGAAAAGTGAATGATGAATGAGGGCCTGCCAACAGAAGATTACGAGGCAAACTTTTTCAATAGAGTGAAGTCCAAGCCAAGGCTAACAAGGCCCAAGTCGACTAAATCATGATACAGACAACCAAAGGATACAAGAACGAGTCGATCTAAGGAAAATCCTATTCCTTCGCATCTCTAACCACTCCATAGAGATTCAAAGACCCCTCATCAGAGGTCAAATATCGATAGGGGGACAATATCAACCAGCCGATTCATACCGACCAAAGTCAATCGACGGTGCTGATCCCATCCAACATAGTAGATCTTAGTTGATCGAGACAAATCAAATTAAGCTTAGCCGACCGAACTAGAGAGCATTTGGATGTTAAACTCATATATGTAAAATATTAAGAATACATTGTACAATCTTCTTTAAAGTATGAACAAAAATATAACATTATCACATTGTATCATTTCCTCTATAAATTAAAATATCATTTTACGTATAAGACATGATCTATATGAGATTTTTACTGTTCATTCTTCTCTCTGTTATCATGCTATATATATATATATATATA
>NW_018164666.1:4498385-4521344 GCF_001263595.1 Phalaenopsis equestris
TCTTATATATATGCTTAATCGAGGCCGAATTAAACCATTTTTTTAATGCTAGTTTAATTTAATGTTTACTTAGATATTTGGTTTTGTTACAATGTATTATGGTTGCTTTAAATGGTGTGGTACGTGTACTTGATTGTGAAATTAGTATATTATAATTTTTATTTTAAGACTTTGCAAATCTTTTATTTGTGAAATTAATAATAGAATGATGCTCCTCAAATCCACGGGTTTTGACTGGTGGTAGTTGTGGTTGATCAGCGGCACGTAGATTCCAAATTTTTTTATTGTTAATTAATTAATAAATTTGGGGCATTCCTATACATTTACATTTCTAAAATCTTAAATTTGCTTTTTTTAGAATACTGTTGTTTAAGTTTTATATCATATGAAAAATATAATTATGTTAACTTTTAAAACGTAAAATGCATTATAAGTTATGGTTATATAATGTTATCTACCGTGACTATTTGGTTTGCTGAGTTTATAAGACCAATGGGTCACGGGTTCAATTTCACCTATGTGCAGAATGTAATTTTTAGGCACATGAGGTTAGTCGGGAGACTCGTCTATTAGCATTTGGCTAATCTTTTAAATATATATAGTGTCGTAAACCATGACATGTTGGTTGGCGGGGTTCACTGTAAGTCCCCTCAGGTCACGAGTTCGTTCGCCAGTGCCGCTGGGTTCTCGAATAATTAGACACATGACGCGAGCTCTCATCATGGGGCATAGCGCATGAGAAATCGGTATTTGGGCCTTTGTCAAATACTGATATATATATATATATATATATATATTTATTTATTTATTTTATATATATATATATATACATTTATGTCTTCGATATATACTTATTTTATTGAATTCGAAATTGTCTGGAAGACACACACGAAATGAAACATAAATAAGAGGGAGAGATAAGAAGAGTGCATAGTGATGAGTCATAAGAATGATTTTCAATTATCCTTTTAAGTATTTTTACATAAATAGGCCTACAACTCGACTACTCAATCGCTCGGTCATCGGATGTCAAAAGGATCTTTGTTTGACAAGGTTTGTATGTCCACCTAACGATGCTGAGTATAGGCTCCGATAAACCCGATGATTGCCTATGATTATTTGATTTTTGGATTGGTCGGCTTGAATTTGTCGATCGACTTCTGATGACCTTCGATCGTTCGCACTTAGCAAGGTTCGTTTGTCCACCTAACCATGCTGGTAGGGGTTTCTGATGGACTTGATGATTGCCTATGATTATCTGATTTTTGGTGCGCTCGACTTGAATCTGTCGGTCAAATTATAATAACCTTCGCTCATCTGGACTTGATTCTGTCGGTCGGACTCTGAAGGATGGTTGCTCTGATTCATTTGTTGATTCCTCGCCTCTAGATGGTGGACTCATGTCGCCATGATAAGACTAGGTTGTCGGGCAAAGGGCGAATCACCAAAATGAGGCTCATCCCATTGACAAAAAGTAATCTGGGGACCTCATGAAAGATGTTAAGGTAAAACCTTCATCCTTATGATGACGAGCCTCAGTGACTTCTGGTGAGGCATCTGACAATACTGAAGACCGGAGCCTCTTCCCAACTAGATAGTTCTGGGCCTTCGTTCGGATGGCATGCGTCCATTCAACATTGGGCCAGATCCATATCAGTGGGACTCGATCTTTGGTCACTGATGTCCATTACTGCTATGTAGAGGGTTCCTGTGGTCTTTCACCAATGAGCCATCTCATCTTTATCTTCTTGTATCTTAATCTGTTGAATTTTCTTGAGATCAATGCTTACACATTTCTCATATGCATATGTAAATACATAGAAATTGAGTCATATATAAGTAAATTTCCATACATTAATGTACTTTTTTTTTTGTTTATATGTATTAGATTATTATAACTTTTAATAGAAGCGAAGATTTTTTTTTTTAATTTCAAGTGAATGAGATTGATTCCTCATGTCACTTCATAAAAAAATAGTAGCAGTCTTCGATTTAAATTTAATGAAAAAAGAAGAAGAAAGTAGGACGTGGGTCAATAAGTTCCATCGTCCTCATGCCATCATTCGATTCGCGAAAAAATTATACAATAAGGGTAGCATTATTGAATTCTGACGATTGCTTTAATTTCTGACCATTAAATATCTCATTCCTTTGCTCGCTCTCGGTGCTGTTCCATTGAACGTACGATGTAATAATTGAAATGAAAACATGCAAAGTTTGACTTCCCGCAGCTTGAAAGCGAATAAAGTGGGCAAATAATTAATTAAAATATGAAATTAAGAAAAAAAATAATGTAATAAAAATAATAGTTTAGGTGGCGGTTGAATAAAAATGTCGGCGTCATCGTTTGGATCTGAATGCTACCGGCACGGCTACGATATCTTCCGAAGATGCATATAATGCGTAGTTATTCGTATGTGTAATGTATTTAATAATGTGAATATGATTTATGTTACATGAGAGCTTTACATTAGGGTCGATGTTTTTCATTGGAAAATTTCGATGCATATATTTATTTTAGATTTTGTGACTGATTTATGTCGAACATAAATTTATTTCATTTGCATGATAAATAGAGTCCAATTTTCGTATGAATATTTGACACAAATAACGACGAAATTAATGTTGTTTTGTGGCACTTTCTGCATTGAATTTGAGTCAAGTAAATCGACGCAAAAGCTTTACTTGAAAGCGTCGAAAAAAGTCGGCACAAAGTAGACGATAAATCCGATACAATAGACCTAAAAAACTTTTCCCGCAAATTCCAATTCATTTTCTTCTTCACGCGTCCGTCTCCCCTCCTCCCTCCTGCGACAACCAAAACCTTAGCATCTCATCTCCTGCCTCTTGCTGTCGTCGTTTGCCGGTCGCCACACTTTTCCGTTGCCAGTTGCCATAGCTCCCCTCTCGCCACCGAAACCTTGTCTCGACCATAGACTTTGCCCCATTTTTTCCTAGGCGTCAAGAGGTATTACAATCCGCTAGCATGATCCTTTCAAGTACGACTTGTAGAGGGAGACTGTTGAAGGGAAGAATAAGGGTTAAGTTTACAAGCATGGGCCGTAGGTATTTGCCTACGAGGCTTGCCCCTCCACCAGTTTAGCTGTAGCTTCTACCTGTACCGCACAGGATTATGAGAGCTCCAGGCGTGTTGCGTATTCTCTCTCGAGTGGAGGGCTCAGATGAAGTCAGAGCCGGAGGTCAAGCTAAAGGTTGAGTTGGATTCCTCCCGACAACGGATGAGGGATCGTGACAAGTAAGCTACAACATTGGACGAGAAGAAAACAATAGAGGAGGATGAGGAAGAGGTTAACGAGATAGAGGAGGAGGATTTGGAGAGGTTTTTTCTTTTTTTTTAATGTTTATGTACATTTGAACATATATTTTTTTATGAACAGTGATGTACATATTTTAGAGTAAATGCATTTTATTTATTTCATTATTTGATTGGATAATTTACGGTTTGACAGCTTTGTTATTCATTAAATGTTTGAAATTGTATATTAATTGTTGTGATAACAACGTGTTAATGTAAATACGAAAGATTTTTTTTTTTTTGCTTATGCTATAGGTTTCTGACAGCTCACCATTAGTTTCGTGATGATTCCAAACATTGCTATAGGCAAAACTGACGACTAACCCATGAATATTTTTACTGATGTCTAACTGACACATAACTGACGACATAAGGTGCGTCACACAAAAACGATGAGCTCAACACTTTTCTGATGGTTAACCCATCAGTTATGAAAAATGGCACATAAACGATGCTTAACTGATGATTTTACCTGCATCAAAAAACTGATGGTTGCGACACTTTTCTGAAGGTTAACCCTTCAGTTAGAAAAAATAACGCATAACTAACGGTTTTGCCTGCTAAAAAAACCGACAGGTGGGACACTTTTCCGACGTGTATGTCGTTATTATTATCGAAAGAGGAACAGTTAGTTATACGAACGAAAGACTTATACGAACCAAAGATTACTGACGACTCAAATTTTCTTGAAAAAATCTATGATACTAAATTGTCGGAATACCGTTAATATATTTATACTGTCATAATATTAATTAGTTTTTGAATTATCGACATGCATTCTCCTTACGAGCTTATAACAGTCGAAAAATCATTGGTAACATTAAAGTGATGGTTTTTCTTGTCATAACCAACGGATTGTGACTATCAAAAGAAGCCTAAATTCTTGTAGTGACGAGCTCATCACACTTGAGTACGGCGGAGCTTGTCAGGGAGGCCGCTGCTATGACTGAGGAGGTTCAACACCTACATGAAGGCCAACAGAGAATTGTGTGGAGTATATCATGTCTAATAGAGATTATAAAAGATCATTTGGCAAGCGAACAATGACTACTGTAGTCGAGGATGAGGATAAGGAGGAGGAGGACGAGTAGGAGGAGTAGAAGTAGTTTTTTATGTATTTTTAATTTATGAAATAGTTGAACTTTTATTGAACAAGGTGGAGATGTAAACTTTTGATAATTTAAATTTGTGACATTATCTCTTTTTTTAGTATTGATATTTTTAAGACTTTTGATCTGTGACATAGCTGGATATAATGTTGTTTTGATATGGAGTGAATGTTCCGTGCAAGTTGTGGAAATACAATTGATTCTTTGAATTTTTTTTTTCTATGTTTGAGTTTTGTGTCCAATAATCCTACGCGTGGTCCATCTAACTAGGTCCGACGCAAATCCGATGGTAATTATGCAATATCATTTATCATATGATGTTTTCTAATGCAAAATTCCACGCACGTGTATACCAAACATGTCCGACGCTATGACGACACAAAAATAGATGCTAATAATTTGCGCAGGAATATTTCAACGCACTTCAAAGTACAAAAAAATTTACCTGCATGCCATACAATTCTAATGTATTTACATATTGAACTGCTAAATGTTTTGCATATATGCCAACCATGCACGGAAATATTTCCCTTTTTCAAAATAATAATAATAACTTTTTTATTGTAGAAATGTAAAATAGTGAAGTTTTAGATGTTGCATATATATGTAAGACCTGGGTTGGTGAAAAATGGGACCGGGAGTTTCCCTTAAGTCATTGAATTTTTATATATTTATATATCATATAATTAAGTTATGTATATGTAATTATAAAACGTCCTAATATATAAATGACATTGAGACTTATGAATAAAAATAGTATTTATTTATAAAAAAAGGTCATGTTAGAGGGGGCATTACATCATTTAGAGATTATAATGTCATTTGATTACTAATTATTTGGATATTAGATGTATAAGCATATAAAAATGCAGTGGTTTGCATATAAGTAAATTTTACGTGTAGCACTAAGAAATTTTCTTATTATAAAATAGGGGATGACGCATTTGAAAACTATGAAATCCCATTGCTTATTATGCTTTTTATTCTTGACGTGCTAATGAATCAAAGCACCATTTGCGTTGGGCTATCAAGCATTTGCCAAATAAAACAAAAATAATATGCATTATTGGATATAATAATAAAAAATAAAGAAATTATTTACATACCACACAATTCTTATTCATTTGCATATTTAATAGATAAATTTTGATATTTATATTTATAACATCTATGTATTTAAAACTAATACGTGAAAATATTTCTAAGTTAAAAAAGATTATTGATCATACTATTTTTTTATGTCATATTAAAAATTTGAGTGTTATGTATTAGGTGTATAGTAGGGTAATATATAAGAATTGTATGCTATATATAAATTCTCTGAAAATAATAATAATAATAATAATAATTATATTATTGTATTAAGAGCTTTAATTTGCATAAATTAAGTAACAAGGCCTTGAACCCGAATGTGTTCAGGAGGCACATCGAAGGGATTCGAGTGTTTGAACCAAGAGAAAAAAAGAAAGAGTGAGAAAGATAGAGAATTAAGAGAGGAGATGAGTGCACAACAACTTGCCTCTCTTGAAGAAAAATGAGATATTCTTGGACTCTTGTGATCAATTTTATATAATTGAATATTTCAATACTTGAAGAGGGTGAAGAGCATAAAATTTCTTCCTGTAAGAAAATACATGAGAGAAGGGAGAGGAAAAAGTCATATTACATAAAAAGATCCCCTCGATTTGTAAGAGATGGTGAGCAATGAAGAAAACTTACACCTACTTTATTGAGGGTTGTATAAAATATTCTTGTAAATTAATAAACCCCAGTGGGCCCAGGTTCTTACCGTTTTTTAGCTCGATCGAATGGGGCCGAAGAGGTGAATCAATCAATGTTGCTGGTCAGCCTTTTGGACGGGGACCGTCGGTAGATCAGGTTTTTTAGGTATTAGCGACCAGGTGGATTCTTGGAGATAGTTGGTGATCACAAGGTTTCGTTCGACTGATGTTGGTCGACCGGAAGAATTGAGCCGGTCACCAGTTCTCGATTTCTGCTAGGTCGGCTATATAGATTTGTATTCTCTCGAGCAAAGAATGTCTTCTGGATGTATATTGGTGGGTCGGTTCAAATGAATACAGACTAGCTTGAGCCGGTTTGCTTTCCTAGGTCCCTGGGTCGCTTTTAGATTGGTCTAGTATTGACAAGTCATTCTTTTCTTGGGTGTCGATTTGTCTTGAAATCAGTGCTGACACATTTTTTACGTACTACAGAAAAAATTGTTGAATAAACAATTAAAAAAATGCACTCCCAAACTGCTACATAACAGCTTTTCTAGTTGAAGCAATTTTAGAACTTAGGGTTTCAAAATGTTGGTATTTTTACAGGTAAATGACGAATTTTCCACTTGAAAAAGCTTTGGCGGAAGCTCCTAATAAAAATTTATACAAATGGAACAAATAATAGCAAATAAAATTGAATCAAATATGAGAAATTTATATAATAACTCATACGGAAATTATTCATATTAAAAAATTACATTCAAATTTATTCAGTGCACTTTTTATATATTTTTATAATTTTTTAAAAAATAATTTTATTTTCTAAAATACTAAAAACTTTTAATTATTTTATTTACTAAAAAAATTTTAATTTATATTTTATTTCAAAACAAATTAATTAATTTTAAAAATACTCAAAATAGCCTTTACCTATATAAAATATTTTTGAAAACAACAATCATATATTGGTGACCACAACCGCCATCATATAAATCAATCTATTTATTCAATAAAAATAAAAACATATCTATAACAAGTCAAAACATCAACAAAATAAATTAAGCTTAACAATAATAATATTAAAAAGTGATCTCAAATTACACCATCAATGACAATAATTTATGGAAATAATATATATATATATATATATAGTTCCCCAAAATAGAGAAATTCTTCTCATGTTTTTGTTTGATTTATTGTTCTCTTGGGAGCCAAATAATTTTCTTATATTTTAGGTTGTTGAAGCTAAGCGGCAACTGGGGGGATTGGTTCACCTTAGTCTTTGCTCTCTTCCCATCTATTAATCTAACCAAGAGAGCTTATGAGACAACAAGACCGATGTGTCACCTTCATTAATTGATATACTAAAATATCTGTCTCGATAGCAAATTCAACTGTTCCGTATCAAAGACAAAAGATTTATTCAGAACGTGTGGTCAAATAGCCAAATTGCAGACCAAGGGGCCAAGTTTGTCGAATATATTAAATAAATATCCCAAATATAATATCGTATAAATAGAAGCATTAAACAAATATCATTGTGAAATCAAACAAAATATGACTGTTTTGACAGCCAAAGTCTGCATTTAGTATATTTCAAGCATATATATTGCAGATAAACTTATAGAAGTAATAATGAGTAAAAGCATATGAAAGTTACAAGTAACAGTAAAATGTTGTCTATATACAGTAAAGGACTCGAACTATTTGACAAAATAGTCTCAAATTGAAGGAGAAAATCAGAGATGAGTGAATAATATTGTAGTGATATCCGATTGTACAAAGATTAAAGGATGGTGTAAACAAAGAATTTTTAGACATCGATTTATCTGCTGGAATACACAAGGGGAGGACAGATTAAGAAAAATTAAACGAGACACCAAATGCAGACAAAACAAAGATAAATGATGGATTATTTGATTTTTTTTTTAAGTGTATGTTTCAAATAACTGTAATTGTTTAAAGCAAGAATCCTGAAGGTGTAACAGGAGAATCTGATATTCAAAAAATTGTTGTGGTTATTATATATTTTACCTCAACTTTGTGGAAGCCACCACAGTTAGTTAGATCAGATTGTAAAACACAACTTCCCACCATAGTTAATAAAAAAAACAGATAAAAAATATTTATGACAAATGTCACAATGTGTGGTGCGACAACATACCATTATCCCAATTGTAATGCTTTCAATATTTTGATTTATATATCTTTGCTAGGATTACTTTAGGCTATAAGCTACTTGAAAAAAAAATTGGACAGGCTTCTTCATTATTGAGATAATAATAATAATTATTATTTTTTAATTTTGTACTATTTTTTTTTATTTTTTGGTAGACATATACTTTGAGATTATTTATGTTTAATGAATTGAATCCTCCCTACTCTCTATTATATAAAAATTTATTTTAATCAATTCACCTAAATCATAATAATTTCTATAATTTATAACACATCTACTGATTTACCTCGCATAACAGCATAAGTGTTTTACCAATTAATTCAGGTTTTTTTTTTTCAATTTTGCAGGAAAAAAATCAACGAAAAAGCTCACAAAGTCGTTCCCTAGATCTAGTACACAAAATGTACTTCTTTTTAAACAATAAATAAATTATAAAATTAGTTTTTAATGTCTCCCATCTCATTGAATAGGCTATATTTGTCTCATTAAATTGTACACTTTGCAAGTTCCATTGAATATTGACCAAGAATACAATACAAACAAACAATGAGATCAAAGTAGGATATGGTATTATTCAATTCAAAATAATGTACAGCCAAAGTAGTATTCGCTCGTGAAATGTGACGTCTGGTGGCATCTTCTTTCATGTCAAAGTTGGGGGGAAAGGAAAATTTTGATTTGTCAGCCCGCCTTCATTAATTTATTTATTGACAGTTGAGGGAAGTGACTATGAATCTGATGTTCTATAGAAATATATTCCACATTCTACGTATGAAATGAGATCTTGGGTCAGGACTTGGAGAAAGCTTGGAGACAAAAAATATTTTAAGAGTTGAACCTGACTATCATTATTTGGCAGCCATCGTATGATAGTCGTCATATGAATATCGTCATTCAACTATGATTGTTCGACAATCATCATTCGGCCATCATTAGATGACTTCTGTCTTCAATTGCTATCTTCATTTTATCAATGTCCTCATATGCCAAAGGATCTTTAGTTAAACATGAAGAAAGCATGGGGACCCAAAGAATTCCGGAGTTCTTGGCTGAAAAAATTTGTTAACCATTATATGATTGTCGACATATGACTATCACCATTTAACTATTATTTTTTAAGTATTATCATTCGACCATCATTACTTAACCACCATTATCAATACGTGAGCACCATTGTCTAATCACCATCTTCATTTAATCACTATCCCTGAATTATTACTTTTTAATTACTCTATTCTCATCTACTATTTTCACCACAATCATTAGAGACTAAACCTCTAATGAGATTCATTTAATTATCTATCAACTAAGTGAATTATTTCTCCTAGACCAAGTCTCGTAATTTTTTCTTTCTCTAGGATTTTCATGTATAAACTTCGATGCTTTATATACACTTCTTCTTTATCTTTTTATGTACAGGATATTTAATAAAAAAAACAAAATGTTTAATCTACCACCACAAACTATCTAGCATACAACATTTAGTATTAATCAATGTAATTATATTAAAAATTATTGCATGCAGAAGATTGGACGAGGTGGTGAGGGGATCAATCAATCTTAATTGTTCTTCGTTCTTTTTTATTTTTCATGTCATGAACATTAAGCGGTTCAATAAAAAAATGTCATATGATTTGTTATTTGAAAAAAAATTCTTTGAAAGAGCGTGCATATTGAGTGCATGTCATTTGTAAAATTTTTAATATATTATTTTTAACAATTTTTTAGGTATTGCTCTTCCTTCTAATTGGTGGACAGAACAAAATCTTTCAAATGAATTTGTTAATGTAGTTGTTAGCAGTTGAAGTAAGGTTTGAGGAAAATTATCAGTTGTTAGCAGTTGAAGTAAGGTTTAAGTAAACTATAGTTGGCATAGTTGCAACACAAGTTGTATAAGGGATGACGATGACGCAATTCAAGAAAAATGATTGTGGCTATCACAAAATCTTTTTGTAGATGATCATGAAGTAAGGTTTGAGGAAAATTATCATGGCATGTTTGGCTATTGTGTAGGTTTCACAAATGACGACAATAATGCAAGCTTTCTTAAAAAATATTATGGTCTCGCTGTCTTAAAGAGGTGAGTGTGGCTCATGTCTTATAAAATATAGTTGCACTAAAAACCTAAACCAAATGACGTGTAACTGTGGTGAAAATGAAGATTGAAATATTGATCTTAACATGGTGAGGATTATTAGCCAAATATCTTTGAAGATTGTTGTAACATATTCTAGGAGAATGTTATGATATCACATATCCTAGTACATAGACAACTATGGTATAAGTGATGATGTAGCATAGATTTTTATGGTGGTGATATTTGTGGCACAAATCTTAATATGACAATGATTATTTCACAAATCTTGTGATGAAGGCATTGATTGATTAGATATTAATTATAATGTGGATTATATTATGATGTAGATCTTGATATATATGTTAATTAGCATAGTGTGCGAAAAGATTGCTTTGTAAATATTTATGTGGTTATTTAGTATTTTGTTATCCAAATGTTGAAATGCTTTAAGACACTTGTATCAAACTATATTTTTGAGTAGAAGAATTTCATGATAACCTATAAATGTATTTGTCCACATATTTTGATTCTATTTCCAATTTGCATGATTTGATTTAAATTTAAAATTGTATTCATGTTTTTTTTTTTGGGAGAAATTAAGGGACAATCCTAAAACTCAACAAGCACGACGAGTATTACATACACATAAGAAAAGAAATTTTTGATAAAATGATGAGGGGAGGGGTAGGAGCTTATCAAATGTGATGAAGAAACAGCTTAGAATAAACTACAAGATAGATTTACTAGAAGCGTAGTATAATCTTAAATAAAGTATAAAATAGAAATTTTAGTATTTATATGTCTCAAACCTAAACTTTCATATATATATATATATATATACATAGCATTGTTTGATAAAAGTAAGCAAATAAATAGTATATATATATAATAGTTAGATCTTAGATTGTCTTTTGTGAGCACGTCACAAGACTTGGAGCCAAGTGAATAAGAAAAAAAAAAAAAGTAGTGCAGGTCAAGAATGTTGTAAAGAGACTTCGAAGGGGAGAGCGAGTCTGTCCCCTTTATTCATATTTTTGTCTCTAATTTATAAGAGTGTATTTTGCACAATTGCAGGAAGAACGAAATAATCATAAAAACTGTTCATAATATGATTAATGTTCTAGCAAATTATACTGATTTTATGACATATATGTATTGCAATTTGAATTTTAACATGAAGGTTGCCTGAGTTCGGCTGATTGAGGCAACCAGCCGAGTGAAGTATATGCCTTCTGAAATACATGGCGATAGGTTGAGGCGCTCAGTCATAAGGCAATCTCGGCCAGCCAACTGCGATCGAATGCTCCTGGCGCACTTTGAGCTGTCTGGGGCTGCGGTCATGTTCCGCTAGTCGAACCCTTTGTCATAGCGTGTTAATCGATCTTGATCAGTCGTTGATTGGTTAAATGCTTCAATCATTTGATCGTTATTTGGACCGTCTAGTAGCTTTGAGATTTGTGCTGGTATTTCAAGTGTATAAATATTAATTTCTCGATTTTTCCTGCTCTTTGATAACGACAGTTACAATAAAGATAGAGAAATCTATTAAACAATTATTAGCATTAAATTCATGGATTGATTGAACATTTGACCTCCCTTGAGATTCCTTTTGTCGTGTGCTCTATAAATAGGCATAAACGAGCCTTGTATCATTTGTCGTCAATTTCTCTTTTTACGGTTGAAGAGCGTTATGACTGATGATTTGAACCAGATCATTATGTATCCTCAAAAGCTAGCGGATTTGTCCTTTAGCGATCCATTAAATTGGAACCAATATCAAAAGCTAGCGAAGGTGGGGTTTCAAATTTCTTCCTCCACAAAAAGGAAGATGAAGGAAAAACGGGCAAGGGCCGAGCCTAATTTGGTTGACACAGTCGACTCATCTGATCATGCTGAAGGTCAGTTGCCGAGGAGGCCTCACCAAGAGGATTTGAAGACTGGTTTGGGCTTGACCGTTGAACGTCAGCCCATCTATCCGGTCGAGGTGAGTGGAAAATAGCCGGAAAGAACAGCTGTCACGATCCTTCCTCAGCCACAAACTCTGTAGGCGTTTTCACAAAAGGCAACCCAGGATCCAACAATATATAAATACAGTATGCCCTTCTCCATCTAATGAGCTACAGGCAACAAGGCACAAGGAATTTCTATATTGAATGTAACGTACGAAAAAAAGATAACGTCCTTACAAGGAATTTCTATATTGAATGTAACGTACGAAAAAATGATAGCGTCCTTACTGCAGCGAAATCCTAACATATATAAACAAAATTATCTGGCGTTATCTATTTAAATATATTTAATCACCCTCAAATAGTTCTATGATAGCATTATATTTAAACTTTATCATTTTAATCTATATAAATTTATTCATATTGTCAATTTGAATCAGATATTCTAATTAAATTTTAATTAAATATCTCAATTTTTTTAAATTTACTTTCCAAAAAATAAATTATATTAATAATAAAAATGAAATTTATATTACATTTATTTCATGGTAAATTCTACAACGTGTAAGCTCATTCTATTAAAAATCTCAAGCCCGTTGTCACTATCTTTGATGCCTTAATCCCTGCTTGTTTACCAATCATCATAATCATTATTATTTTTTAATTGTTATTATGAATAAATCTACCGCCCACTTTGGGGCTCCAAATGTCTTTTATTTTATTATTATTGTTATTATTTTCCTTGAAGTCACCATGCATGAGATAATTTTAACTATATGAAGCTGTATAAATGGATTGTTTAGTATTATATGCCTCCAATAATTGTGCTAATTTATAAGAAAACTGTGTCATGCATTGTTGCTAATGCCAGTACAACACTATTCAACGGCTGCGTACAAATTAAAAAAGAGCCATTTACATACATAGCACACAATTTCTTATGTATTTACACATCTCACCCCTAAATCTTCATATTTACATAAACAACACTCAATTCTTCAATATCATATAAAAAAAATAGCACTATGATGTCTTAGAAAAAGTAAAATACATATCGTCATACAAAAATTTAATACACCAAAGTGCTTTATATATAAATATGTAAGTTTATATGTGAGATACATAAAAAAAAAATCAATATTTTACCTTAAAAAATGAAATACATATTTTTTATTTATAAGTAAGATGGCATATATGCAAAAATTAAAGTTTAGGTTTTAGACATGTAAATATAGGAATTAAGTGGTATTTATGCAAATCTTCCTAAGAATTAAGGCTGAAGATATTGTACTAATTCTAGTGTTCAAAGATTTATGGCTTGTATTATTGATATAAATATAATGCAAATTCATCAACAACTCCGCAGATGTAGCCGACCGAAGAGTTTGTTCCCGAGGGAGAAAAAAGAGATGATGACATCCTTAGTTGTTTTCTCTCCTGGTTAATATTGGAACTTATTGTAAACAACAAAAAGGATTAATGAATTGGTAATTATTATTGCCACTCCATGTGATATTGTTGAATAATTGCACTAATCTCATCATGTGATATCATTACAAAGTTGAAATTAATAATGCCACTTAAATAAATGCAAGACATTGGATGAGTGTTACATAGAAATTTAACCTATATAGATATTTATGAATATTTCTATGATATATGTTACATTTGTAGTTATCTGATGTAATTTTTCTGATGATTAAGTAAAAAAAATTAACCTCTTAGTTTTGTAGGTTACAAGAGAAGGTTTTGGCCAATACCAAAAAATATTGATAATTTGATATTGGTTGGAAAACATCATTAGGATGATGCTTGTTTTGCTATGATCATCCTCATATGTTTTATCTTAAACAAAGCTTTTATGTACACATATGTGAAATTTATAAAACTGACTAACTCATTATTAAGTTTCAATCTCTTAATTTAGCTTAAAGACTCAATTATTGATTAACCTGGTTTAATCATGCTTTGGTGCTTGGAACCATTGCCAGAATCTTAGAGAACCCTTTTGAGCAAAGAAAATCAAGCCTAGGCGAAACCGACACTGATACCCTTTACCAACTTAATTTCAAAACCTTTCAATTGACCAAACTAATAAATGTTTAAACCCTTAGTAAGATATCTATAGGTTGGTCATGACCTTTAAGTTTCAAATAGAAGTTAACCCAAATAATATTTTATGGGTACAAATGATTGAAATTTCTTTTGAACTTAAAATTGGTGTTTGAACAATTTAAATTCTATATTTTTATAGAATGTATATACTGTTGAGCAAATTAGGGCGAAGAAAAACAGTAATCGACACAAATCCAGAAGAACACAGAGATTTAACGAGGTTCGACAAAGATGCCTACGTTCTCGGGAGCAGAGCGGTGACTTCCTTTTAGCACCTTTTCAATATTCAGAAAAGAGTACATAATGCAAGATTCAGTTCTCTCAAAGACCTAAGATTACAAACAGGTTTATTTATAATCCTAGAGTAAACCCTACAGTACAATATGTAATTCCCAAATTACCCTTGTACCGTATAGCCCCAACCCACATAGCGTAACTTCCCGATTTGGACAGATTCTTCCGCTTCGCTCCGCTCTGCTCCGCTTCGTTCCAGCATCTGTCTCTATATGATATATGAGTCATACCATAACAAATCTCCACCTTGGCGAATATACAACCCCTTAGGAGAAAAGCTACCTGGGAGTTACACTTGCACCAATGTGGGTTGGGCCACCATGCTTCTGCTGCGCCCTCGCTGATCTCAACCCACTGAATTCCAAGAGACACATATCTTCAATTCCAAGAGACATCTCTTCATTCCAAGAGATTCCAAATCCTGGTATTATGAGTCATACCTAACAATTCTCCACCTTGGCGAATATCCAGCCCCTTAGGAGAAAATGCATCATGAAATTTCTTATATCGTAGTGGGTTGGGCAACCATGCCAACTAGCAACTGCTAACATTCAACAAGTTCAAGCAATTCAAGAACTTGTTGAAAATACCTGGTTTGGTCAACATACTTGTTGCATTTCCATCATATGATCCGACAGAGTTAACTCCACCTACAACTGCACTCCCCAATAGTTTATAGATAATACCATCAGGTTTCATAGCTCGTAATGTCTTCGAAATTCCTTGTGCCAACAAATCTTTCACATTTATTTGCCACAATCCGATGTTCCTTGTTCCGTCAAACTTCACTATCTCAAATTTTGCACCAGACATTGCAGTTCGAATTTAATCCTGCAGTGAATTTTACCTGCCTTGTATGAAACAAAACACACACCACAAATAAAATCAAATAAACCTGAAATTTTCTCTGTCAATTTGCAGCAATTTCCCTCATTTTTCAGTGATTCGTGAATCAATTTTTTTTTACACGAAGCACCTTTCCTGTTCGCACAAAAATTCGGCTGAAATACTGCGGACACCAGCTGAACTCCACCTGTCACAATTTCTTCTGCGACAAACCTGCGAACAATCCGCCTATCGCAACTCCAGCGACAAACCTGCGAACTCCCAGCTGACCGCCACCTGTCACAATTTCTTCTGCGACAAACTTGCGAACAATCCGCCTGTCGCAACTCCAGCGACAAACCTGCGAACTCCGCTGCAATTGCACATGCCACAATTCCTGCGACAAATCTATGAATTCCGCTGCAACTGCACATGCCGCAATTCCTGCGACAAATCTGTGAATTCCGCTGCAACTGCACATGCCGCAATTCCTGCGACAAATCTGTGAATTCCGCTGCAACTGCACATGCCGCAATTCTCGCGACAAACCTACGAACTCCGCTGGTCGAACACCACCAAAATCCTCTGTTTGCAAACGCACCTGTTCGCGGTAACTGCACACGAGCTCCTGTTCGCGAACTCCACCTCGCCTAATGCCGCGAAAGTTCATGAATTGCCGTGCCTCAAAATCGCGACGCCGCCTCTACCACGAACTCCCTGAAGCATAACTCGTCGAACTGCGTAGCCCTTTATCCGAACTGCTTCGCATTTGTTCGTTCTTGCGAGCCCGTCCGCCTTGCGAACAATTTTGATTCTTTTTGCGCCTTCCAACAAACGAAATCGGAGAGGAATATTCCTCTAGATTTCTTCACTTTTCCAGTTTAGGAATATAATATTACTGTGCTTTTCTTTCCAAGGAATCCACGGCAATTCCTTACTTTCCAAGAAATTAATTATTCATTCCAACAAGGAAAAATTGCGACTTTCCTTTTCCTCCAGTCAAATTCTCCAGCACCTCCGCACAGGGAAGGAAAGGACCGAACTCCTTTCCGCAAAAGGCTCCTCAGCTGGAAATCTTCTCCGCAAGCAGCGCCGAAACCTCTGCGGTTCTCTCCCGGCGTTCCTCTGCGTCCCGCGAACAGTGCTGCTCCTCGCGCGCCTCGATCCTTCTGCTCTCCTGGTCCGAACTGACTCCCGCGATTCTTTCCCGAGCAGCGTCCTCCCAAGCCGGACAATCTCCCCAGCAGTGAAGCTCTCTGTCACGATCTGCTTCCCTGAGCAGAGCCACGATCGAGAGTCCTATCGCGAACTCCCTCTTCTTCGACAGACGAGCCGCGATCGAGAGTCCTGTCGCGAACTCCCTCTCCATCGACAGAGATCGCGGTGTCCGAGAACCTTGGCTCTGATTCCCTCTCCTTCGACAGAGATTGCGGTGTCCGAGAACCTTGGCTTTGATTCTCAAAATCTCGCCGCTGAATTCCTTCTTGCGCCGATGATAATTTTCTTCCTCTCGAACCTTGGCTCTGATACCACTTGTTGAGCAAATTAGGGCGAAGAAAAACAGTAATCGACACAAATCAGAAGAACACAGAGATTTAACGAGGTTCGGCAAAGATGCCTACGTCCTCGGGAGCAGAGCGGTGACTTCCTTTTCAATATTCAGAAAAGAATATAAAATACAAGATTCAACTCTCTCAAAGACCTAGGATTACAAACAGGTCTATTTATAATCCTAGAGTAAGCCCTACAGTACAATATGTAATTCCCAAATTACCCCTGTACCGTATAGTGGGGTGTTGACCCAACACCCCCAACCCACATAACGTAACTTCCCGATTTGGACAGATTCTTCCGCTTCGCTCCGCTCTGCTTCGCTTCATTCCAGCATCTGTCTCTATATGATATATGAGCCATACCATAACTTATACGTTAGTTACATCCCTAGGAATTAACTTGACTAATGGGTTACACTAACTTTCCTATAATTATATTTTATTCTAATATGTTCGATCCACATTAATCTTATGTTTATCCATTTGGACAACATCAAACCCTTTTTTAAAAAAAAAATCAAACTCTTTAATTGGATCTATCAAACCAATTCACTAAGTTGGTTTACAACTTCACTAGTAGACTTTGATTTTGAAGTTGGATAGGTATACTATTTGATTAAATTGATCATCACGTGTCGATCATCCGCTTTGAGTTCGATCGGCCGTCCTATGCCAATCACCTGATTCTTCGGGTTCGATCAACTACTATGTATTGATCACCTCCTTTATATGTGATTGTCCGTCTCAGGCTTGATTAACATGAGTCAAGTCATATACATCTTTTTTTTAACAACTGGTTAGCTTGCCGCTCCGCTCGTAGTGGGCTTATTATTAAGACAACATTCTTCCTTTTCGAGTTATAGTTGATGTAGGCTAACATGTTAAACCACTTTATCCTTTGATATCTTATCATTATCGGAATCTCTCATTCCTCTCCAAATCGTCTACTTTCATATTCTATTTGATTATTTCAAATTAAAAATACTTCATATTTCAACCACTCTTCTTGTTCTTTAACTTGCATCACCTTTTTCCTCGGGCAAAACTATTAAATTCTTCTTAAAAAGTTTTGGTTATTCACACGTGCTAAAAAGTGAGAAAAATAGACTTTGATATGATGAGAAGAGGAAAAAATAATATTTTTATAATTATATTTATTCTTTTTATTTTTTTTACAAATATTAAGCATTTTCTCTCTTCAACTCCCACTCTCTCTCTCTCTACTTCTCTTCTTGCTTTCATTCTTATTCTTCTTCTTTGCAATATTAGTGAGTCACATTTTCAAAAAATTAAGATTGTTCGGGATCAATCATATTAGTGAGTCACATTTTCATTACTTTTCACATAATTTTATTTTTTATTAATATTAATCAATTTCATATTAAAGAAATATTTAGAATAATCTTTAAATGTTTGAAGTATTTTTAAAAAGAAATATTTTTTTTTTGAATATAACATATCAAATATATTTTATTTAAAATCAAGAATTAAAAAAATATTAATAATCCTAAATGGCTCCTAAGATCATTTCGCTTTTTAACTTCATGCGGTTGAAGCCTTATAATATCAAAGTGGGGGAACACTAGCGAGCAAGTCTTTTCAGTTAATACCAATCAATTAAGTGGATTTGGTGGGTCTTTGGATAATTTTCGAAATATAAAATTATAAATTTCAATTAAAACCTTTTAATAATTAATTCCTAAAATTCTTAAAGATATATATATATATATATATATACACACACACACACCTAACCCCACTATTTTAGTAAATTATTCAATCAAAAATTCTGAGCCAATTAATGCAGTTGTAAACCTGTGGAGGGCATTGTGGTGGAGGTTATGTTGCATTTATAATTGTCCTGTAGTTCTTCTGGAATATTTACAATTAGATTTTTATAGTTATATGCTACAGATTTTACCTATATCTATAAGCCGTTCATATTTTATGACATTTTTATTAATATATATATATATATATATAATAAACTAAGGGTGCAATACACACGCACATAATATTTTAATTGTATGTAAGGTTTTGTTTGTAATTAAGGCCAACAATTAGAATTTAATATTCTAAGCAAAAATAAATAAGTAAAAAAATGAAATGAAATAAAATAGCTGTATAACTTTTAAAATAAAACAAAATATATCTCTCTTTTAATCTAGCTATTATGATTACGCATAGTAAATTGTTCTTGACGCATCTTCATTGCATCAGAATTCATTAAGCATTGATTTTATATTATTATAATATCATTATTAATATTTGTTATCAATAAACTCAAAGAAAATAAACTTTGACTTTTTTCTATATGTCTTAGCCAATAATAAGATATGAGTGGATTTTTTTTTTTATCAAAGAATCCAAAGTTACTTATCGGAAATACAAGTCTCGAGAGTTGGAGCCGAGGGAAAAAGGAAGAAGAAAAGAGTAGGACAGTTAGAGAATTTCGGGTAGAGAGGCCGGGAAAAGATTTTCTGTTCATCTTTTGGCCCCTTATTTATAGGGACGTATTCATACAATTACGAAAAGAAGAGAACAATTATAAAAATCACCCTTAATTAATTACAGAAAAATATAACAATCATGAAAACTGTTCTTAATACAATTAATGATTTAATTTAAGAATAGATTTGTGATATTAGATTCACTAAACAATTTGGGTATAATACAATGGCTATTGTTCTGTCGTTGTGTTTGAATTCGGTCGGCCGAGACGATCGGTCGTGTAATGAATGTTCCCATCAAGATAAAGTCGGTCGGTCGAATGGCTGTGACTAAATGTCCTTGCAAGAAGCCTAGGAGGTTGGGACTACAAGCGCAGACTGCTGATTGGATCCACCGACATTGTGTGTCGGTCGACCCGATAAATCGATCGATCTTTGGATAATCGTTTCAGATTACACTCCTTTAGCCAGATAATTTGATTGTCTGGCTATCGTCCTTGACCGTTGGATTTTCTTTAAGATTCATGCTGGCTGTTTTAGTGCATACATATTAGTTTCCCAAGTTTTTCTGCTCCTTGAAAGTGATAGCGACGGCAAGGACATGTAAACTATTAAACATACAATGACACCAAAATCAAGTTAATTCAAAAATTAACTTTCCTTGGGATTTTATGCCCAACGAGCCAGACACATAGGACCTTAAGGTTGGAATTAACATTCTTTGCTATTAGCTCTCCCTGGATAGCCGAGGCGCACCATGGCTAGCGGTACAAACTGAGATGATGTGGATCCCAAACATCTAGCTTTGACAGCCCATCGGATCCCTGCCCCTGTAAAGAAGAAGAAGAAGATTGTAAAGAAAGAGAAGCAGTTGAGACCCAAACTTGTGTCGGTCGATCAAGTCAAATTGTCTGAGGGTCCTGAGAGGCGGGTGTCGAAAAAGCAACACTAGGAGACCCCGACTCTCAAGCTTGGTGCGGACGTAGTTATTGAGCGGGGCCTGACCACTGAAAGCGTCGAGGAGTGTGAAAAGGGACGAAGAATATGACACTTATTAGCTCGTCCCTACCACCATCACAGAAAGACAAAGGTACCTCGTCACGAGAGAGAGAGAAGCATATGAAGGCCATTTCTTCAGTGCACTAATTTTTAAGTATGTAAAATTTTCTTTGATTGTCAGTGGTTTTCAGTAATCACTTGGCATCATCTTAATGCAGATGAATAGATTGGATCGGGAAGATCGTGAGGATGGCAATCCATCGAGAGATATCGTCGAGTCTGCTCCTACTGTTGTGGTCAGGCCACAGATCGTGATCGCCATGCCTCTACCCTTGGTCGGTGCATGAGTGCATCAGCCACTCAATTCAATTGGTCCCACACTTTCGACCTCGCTAGGCCACTTTAGTGGTTCCCAAAAGGAGCAACACGATTGGCGACAACTTTCATAAGAATTTTCAGAGCAGCAGATGGACGTAGTCGAACCTTTGACAGGAACAACCGGTCCTTCAGGGGAGCGGCTGAAGTTTCCTCTGAAGATTCGGTGCAGGAAATGTCAGCTCCTTTAGTCACCACAAACTCAGAGGTTGCGGACTTGCAAACGGAGGTCACCATCTTGCGAAACGAATTGATGGAGGTGTTGTGTGAGTTGGGAGTACTTTGCGAGCCGACCTTTTTGGTCAATTTTCTATGCGACACCGATAAAGTGGATCAAATTAGGTTAGGTGGAGAATTGAGGTTATCTCGGAAGGGGTATGTCTTGAAAAACTCATTTATAAAATACTTTGTTCAAGACCTATAATAATATTATCTGTAATAAAATGACATTTTAATAAATACAGAAGGATGGTTGGTGTGACATTTATTATTATATGACATCTCTCTTCACACACCAGCTCTATAAATAAGGCGAGGAACCATTTTTTTCTCTTTACGCATTCTGATTTCTTTCTCTGTGCCTTCGATTTTCTTCTTTTGTCTTTTGGTCTTCTCACACCCCTTGCATTCCCTTTTTGGTTATGGCAAGGTTGCCAATCCCTTGTTCCTGACAAAAAGCGAAGTGACGGAGTTGCAGAGGAAATATGTTTCTCACGACAGTGTCATCCTTTGGAGGATGCAAGGATCGACACGAGCTACTAACGATGTGGGTATGGATCTAGTCTTTTATCGGGAACAATTCAAATAAGCTCTTTGGGTCGGGAGTGCATCTCGTGATCGATTGACTTGTTTAGCCAGTTTTATTCATTCAAAGTTGACAAGGTGCGAAGATCCCTCGTATGAACAAATGAATGAAAATAGACAAGAGACGTCAAAGTATCAACGTAAATAAATTAAAAGAAAAAGAAAGACATTGGACCAACCTAGACAAAATAATATACTATTCTAACTAAGATTATAGTTGTATATCATTTGCTTTAACAGAAGAATAAATAGACTAGCTCAATCACATATGATTGTGATAAAAGTACTGAAAAGTGAATATAGCAGTCAATAAAAACGGTTAAATGATAGCAGTCAAACAACTATGATTGCAAGATGATTATCATACAATGATGGTCAAAAGATGGCAGTCGAGACACAACAATTAAGATACAGCATTCTTATAATAATGTTCATATAATGATGGTAAGAAGACGGTCGTCTTCGATGAAGGTAGTTATTCGTTTGATCTTTGAAAGGCATGTTGGTGAAATGAGAAGACCCTCGCAATCTAAAATTGCAAAAAATTTTATTCTTATGAAATAAGTTATCAATGTTAGACAAATAATAATGCGATGAATCGCACTGAATTTCATCAAATGAAAAATGAAAATGAAATTAACAAAAGAATTGTCGCACTCAAGAGACCACCCGCACTTTTATACGTCCGTCGAGCGTGCCAGTGATTCTGTTCGTGGCGTGTGGTCCACGCGGAGTGAAACCGCTGGTGCAGATGAGACCGAATCGTGCCCTCCCGGCTCCGGTCGGCCGCGGTAGGCGTTATTGAAATAACCTTTACAATCAAAAAAAGTTCCGCATGCGAAAAAAATACCCGTCAAAGTCTGCACAACCATCCATTGCAGTAAACGCTATTTGGGGAATTAAAATGATTGGTCGTCTGGATGGAGTGCGCGTAGAATTTTAAAGGTTGCTGCATCGCAAACGCGGAGATTGTGCCCCGCCCTGCCCGCATAATTACAGCGAATGAAAGGCACCGGCGCCGGGCCCGCCAGTAAAAATGCCAAAGCTCTTAAAGTCAGCATGATGGCTTAATGATTAGGATAAGCCTAATTATAAATTTAAGAAATGATAAAATCAATCCAACCGTCTAAAATTGATTCTGTGAGATAGATGATTGTACGGTAAAATCACACATATATATATATATATATATA
>NW_018164666.1:4521354-4566429 GCF_001263595.1 Phalaenopsis equestris
ATATATATATATATATGTATATATATAAACTTGGAAGCAGTAAGATTCGTCAAAGTGAGGCATGAATTAAAGCCTTAATGACATTAAAAACAGTTTTCATAATAGTTTCCTCTTTTCTGTAATTGTACAAAACATGTTTTTATAAGTACGAAGCAAAAAATACGAATAAAGTGGTTTTTCCCTCGATTCTCCCTACAAAGATTTCATAACTATTGTACTCTCTCTTTCTTCTCTCCTTCACTCAGCTCTAACTCTCGGAGTGTGCTTCACAAAAAAATAAACTATGATCCAACATCCTGAAAGGTGAAAGGTGATGTGGTAAGCGTGGACATGCCTCAGACGAGAAGCAGAGTAAGCAGAGCTAGGGACGACCAGCTCCTCATCTGGAGGCACAACCTCAGGGGTCCACCCTTAGAGGTCCCCACTAGCAAACCCACCTAGCCTCGACAGCCAAGTTAGCAGCCAACGGACGGAGGGACATAGCGAGTCCTAGCACACTGACACCAACACGTCCGTATAGATACATTTACGATGGGAAGAGCGAATGTGGGTACCTGTCCGGCTGCTCGCTGGAGTGACATTCACTCAAAGAATCAAAGAATTGGTACCCCTGCCCAAGCTGAGGGTCCCCTGTCTATACTCCTATAAGAGGAGGACATAACTAATAGACCGCATAGCATTTTTCGAGTCATCAACGACCCCATACTATGTCATCGCTTTTTAACCACCCCGAAGGAGTTGACCCTCTGGTGGTTTAATGGTCTGTTGGCCAAAACCATCCTGAGTTACTACAAGTTTAAATGACTTTTCATTTCACACTTCCCAAATGTACAGAAACCAAGGAAGGACTCAGACACCCTGCTTGAAATCAAACAAAAAGAAAACGAGAGCCTCCGGGACTACATCACTCATTTCCAGAACGAGATGCTAGAAGAGAAAAACTTGAAACCCGAATAGTCAGAACAACCCTAAAACGAGGGACCTGAAGTAAGCAGTTCAGATATGACTTAAACTTATGTAAACATGCCACTTTTGTTGAAGTGCTAGAAATGATGAACGAGTACATACTCGCTAAGGAAGACCTTCAGGACTCTTCGGAGGATAAGTCCGGATTGTTCGAGCGCCCACAAAAAAAGAAGAAGGATAAGGGAGAATCACGAAGGGCGAGGGACATGCGGTTCTCCATCAGTCACCAAAACATTAAACCTCGGTCCCAGGGTCAGTGGAGAAATAATCGGGGAAACCGTGACCCGAAGCGACACTCTGACTAGCGATCGACTCAATATTATGGGCAATCACATGATTAATAAGAAATACAAGGTTTGACACCCCTCGGTGTGTCAATGGCTAAAATAGTGTTGGCAATCCAAAACAAGAACTATTTAAAATTAACAACTCTACTGAAGGCGTCTCCAGCTTCGCGGAACCCGAAGGGGCACTATTAGCACCACCACAACCACGACCACGACACAAAGGAGTGCCTTCACCTCTGGAATCTGATCGAGGAGTTCATCCACATTGGGAAGCTCAGGGAGTTCGTAGAGGTTGGTGCAAATACACTGCAAAAAGGGAATGTTCTAATTTGAGAACTACTAAACAAACATGTTCGATTAGATGTTGTCCATGTGGCAGGAATAATTCCATTCATCTTCAGGGGTGGGGGAACACGATCCTCCAGCCTAAAAAGACAACATTTTGACAAAACATAGATCTCCCACCGAATAGGAGTCTGTACAACGAGAAAACTGTCATCACAACACTGATCAACGACTACTAGGTGGGTAGTATCCTCCTTGATACTAGGAATTCAATTAACATTCTGTTCAAAATGGTGTTGATAAAAGCAGCTTGTTATTTGGATTCTCTAGGGAAAAAAAGGAGGCGCTGAGTGTTGTCACCCTAATCATCGCTTGTGGAGAACCCGGGGGGAAGTAAAATAGTACAGAGGATTTTCTCGTGGTGGAATCCTCATCGACCTACAATGAAATTTTTGATCGAGCACTCCTGCACAACTATTGAGCGGTAGTTTCCGCCTATCATGCAACGGTCAAGTTCCCAAGCGACGGGGAAGTAATTACGATATGAGGAAACTTGGAACAGTCTAGAAGCTGCTTTTTGCGAGCAATTTCAAGCATGAATCGCTTAATAGCCAGATACAAAGGGTGGGGGTCTCGAGACTTGTGAGGTTGTCCTTGAGGTTCTAATGTCTGATGCAAAACATGGTATGTTTTTATATCAGTGAACGCTTTAACACAACATTCAAAAGCTTAATGGCAAATACACTTTGGAATCACCGAAATGCGTTTGCTTGGACCACAACGGAAATGCTTGATGTTTTAAACAACCCAGCATGCTATCAAATGAACATCAACCCCTACTCCCACCGGTCCAATAGAAGGTCTGGTCGACTGCCAGAACTTTGGCTGAACCCAATGCAAAGGAGGTGTAGAAGTTGCTAGATGCCGTCTACATCCATGAAGTCCAATTTTCAACCCGACTCTTTAATGTCATCATGGTCAAGAAAACCAACGATGAGTGACAAATATGCATCGACTTCACCAACCTCAGCGCCACTTGTCTGAAAGATACCTACTCTCTACCAAAAATTGACACCTTGGAGGACGTAGTGGTCAGTTACACGGTCATGAGTTTTGCCTTCTCTGGTTAACATCAAATAGAAATGCACCTAGTCGATGTAGAAAAAACTCCCTTCATCACATTGCAAGACATATTTTGTTATAATATAACACCCTTCAAGCTTAAGAGACCTATCAACGCCTCATGAATGTAAATTTGTCTAATAAAAAAGGAAAAAAAAATATTGTGGTGTATGTCGATGATACTTTGGTTAAAATTAAAACACTCAAACAACACATTGAAGACATGAAAAAGAGTCATTCGAAACACTAAAAAAATTTAGCATGAGACTAAATTCTTCTAAGTGTATCTTCGAGGAGTTGAGCAGAAAGTTCCTCGGCTTTCTACTGGCCCCCAAAGGACTGAAGCCCAACTCGGAGAAAGTGCATGTGATATTGGATATGCACTTCCACGAAATATTAAAGAAATCCAGAGGCTGACTGGTCGAATTGTCAGACTCAGTCATTTCAGCCCAAAATCGGGCAACAATGATGAGGCATTCTTCAAATCTTTGAGGAAGAATCAACATTTCAAATGGACGATTGAATGCGAGGAGGCATTTAGAAATTTGAAAGATTCCTTGGTTGAGATTTTGAACTAATTATGTTGATTGAGAGTTTTTCCACTAACTTAGTGGACAATGCCCATGCCATTACCTGTTTCGGTTCCCGACCTAAATGAAGTTTAAGTTCTATTGGTGAAGGATCATTTCTCACTTTAGTTTGATTCTACGTACCATATCCCCACCATGACTTGCTTTGGTTTCAGTCCGAGAGAATAATTCTGTTGATTGAGAATCGTTCATCAGGCTGAGTGGGCAATGTCCTCGTCATTATTTGTTTCAGTTCCAACTTAGAATGACATTTAATTCATGGAAGAACTGTCATTGTATCTCAAAGTCAGATGAGAGACCGTTAGCTTAGTTTCGGTCCGAGAGGAGGCAAGCAGTACCCGATCTACCACACGAGCCGAGAGTTTCACGGCACCGAAACCAAGTATATAATTTTGCAAAACTATCATTTGCATTGATTTTTTTTGTTGGTAAACTTAGACCATACTTCCAGATGCATCTAATTCGGGTCATCACGGACCATCCGTTGAAGACTGTACTCACACTGACAGGGCATTTCGATAGAGTACTCTCAGTGAATTGAACATCACCTACATCCCATCAGACGACAATCAAGGCCCTAGCGATTGTAAACTTCCTGGCTGTCTTCTCCTTGAAATAGGAGTAGAATGAAGGAGTTGTCTCAGACGACAACACATGGATCCTATACGTCGACGGGGTCTCCAAGCAGGCAGCAACAGGGTTGGGTCTGGTTCTATACATCCTGGTCGGAGAACATCTCTATCAATCAGTCTCAGTAGAATTCAACATCACAAAAAATTAGGCAGAGTACGAAGTGTTGATTGTTAGATTTGGTCTATCCTATGAATTAGCGTCTGAGACCTTCTAGTGAGGTCTGACACTCTGCTAATTATGAGTTAAGCTAACAGACATTTCAAAGTCTTGGAAGAGATGATGGTCAGTTACTTTGTCAAGACAAAGAAATAAATTAGAAGATTTAAGAGCTTTCACATCTAGCACGTCAACTGGGAGGACAATCAAGTAGGCAACATTCTCTTCAAATGCGTATGTTTGGGAGGAATACTTAGAAAACTCACCTTGCCAGCAATCAATGAGACAAAGCCCATAGTGATGGTCACTGACAGGACTAAAAGATGGGTGGAACCATATATCCACTATCTAGAAATTGAAAAAATAGACGAGAGCATCAAAGATCGAAGACTCTTTTGAATCTAAGCCGCCCTATACATATTAATTGACAGAAAGTTGTTCAAGAGGCCTTTTACTTCAGTATACCTGAGATTCCTAAGGGAAGATGAAATTCAAGATGTGCTCCTAGAAGTGCACTATGAAGAATGTGACAGCTGATCTGAAGTACAAAACCTTAGTTTACCATGTACAAAGGCAAGGATAGTTCTGGCCGACATTCGTGAAAGATGCTGCAGAATTTTCAAGGTGTGAACAATGTTAGAAATATGCCCCATTACATCATCAGCCGGCTTAGAGGCTGCAACCTCTAATCCATCCTTGGTCATTCACCATGTGGGGACTAGACATCCTCGGGCATTCTCCATCAAAGTGCAAAAGGAAGTTCCCTTGGTGTCGGCCGACTATTTTTTGAAATGAGTCAAAGCATAGCCCCTTGCTCGGACCAACACAAAGGCAGTCAAAAATTTCATATGGTCTGACTTAATCTGCAGATTTGGATTGCCACTCATGATTATCACTGACTATGGACCTAATTTGTATATCAACAAATGAAAGACTTCTGCACAAAGAAGGACATTAATTTGAAGTTCAATTCATCACCCTAGAAAAAACGGGCAGGCCAAAGTAGCTAACAAACTCATTCTAAACCTTTATGAAAAAAAGTCGAAGGAGCCAAAAGAAGTTGGGTAGAGCAATTACTGTCAGTGCTTTGGGCAATTTGCACAACGTTGTCGTCAGCTACCGACCAAACCCAATTCATGATGACTCACGGAATGGAGGCAGTGCTATTAATCGAGTATGATCATCATAGCCAAAAGGGTTGTCATAACCTTTTCGTTTCCAGAAGGTGAATTTACTGGATGACAACAAGCTAATATCGAGGGGGCAATGCTAGCACTAGACCTTATAGAGGAGATGTGGACAAATTCAGTGTTTTGGCAGAAGGAGATTAAGAGACGAATCGTTCGCTACTTCAATAAACATGTTAGGGTGAAGAGCTTCCTCCTCGGGGACCTAGTCTAAAGAAGGTCGTTGCAGCAGCTCGCGAACATCATGTGATCAGTCGGCTTATTTCATAGTGAGTTGTAGCTCATTTTCTGTTTGAATCGAGTTTTACAGGGCCCGCGTCTCTCCTTTCGTCACCTTGACCGGATCTCCGAATTTTGTAAGGTCTTAAGCGGATCTTATTGCAGCCCACGCGGGCTATTTGAGGAAAGTCTCTGTCAGGATGATTCACGCCCCACTTTTGGCCTGTTTTGCCTCTGCTGAGCGGGGAACCATCTCCGGAGCTTGAATCTATCCCGGGTTTGGAGACACGTGTTCATGATTGGCCTTTAATCGTCGGTTGATTGCTTACATCGAAAAGAGGTCCTTTCATTTTGGTCGTTCGTTCTCTTTGAGACTAATGTGGGTATTTTAGTATATACAATTATTATTTTAGTGTTACACGAAGATCCAAAACACATTACAAATAGATAAATAAAATATTACAAGAGGGTTGCTATATATTTTGTTGAAAACTTTGAAAATAAAAATTGCACTAAAGCAAAATATTTCAAGTTGAATAGTTGTCATATTTTATTTGAGAAGAAAAAATTGGGTTAGTAAGTCTTTCTAAGCTATAAAAATTTGGCAACAAAAGCCTAAAAACATGAGTTGGGCTACCATAGTCTTAAAATAGTAGTTGGACCACACTTATTTGTGATAATTGATGGTGTTTGTTGGCTTCATTTTTTCTAAAGTGTATAGACTTAGGTTTTAGCATACTCCCATTATCATTGTTAAGAATGAGATTCTGTTTATAAAAGTTTGGGAGGATTTAGCCAAATTCTCAAAATAGTGCAAATTCATTGAGTCATAAATCATTATCGTAATAGTACTTCAATAACATCATAATTAGGTGATATTAGGCTTAATGAATTTTTCTTATCAGGAGGCTTAATTCGATCATGACCATATTAAAAATGCAAATCATTTAACATTTCAATTAATATATTAAAGTATTCAATCATAATTCAAATGCTTGATAAAAATTCATTTACATTCAGATCGAATTGCTCTTAAAGTTATTGGGTTCATATTGTCGACGGTCTTGTTTAACTATAAAGTTAGTGAAATCAGAGCTTAAGAGAACATACATTTAACTCTTAAAAAAATTTTTATCCAAGCATCCAACATGTATTAATATTTTTTTTAAAATTAAATGAATTTTCTGGCGACTTATATGTACTTGGATTCTGATTTGTTAGTTGCCACATATTGATTGGACAAAGCTTAACATCCTGAGAATAAAAGGTGGGAAAAACTTTAATACACGAATTAATAAAAATACATCATATAAAGTAAAAAAAAAAAAAAAAAAGCAAGATTATAAGTTTACTTTAAAAAATTTTATTTGATCTAGTAAATATTTATTGAATAATTTAATTATAAATTTATATAATTGTTTTCGTCAAATATTTGTTTTTATTTTTTATCATAAATTATTATTATTATTGAATTACTTCTAATAAATGTTGAATAATATGTAATCAGAATTCAATCATTTTTTGATTTCTGATATAACTTCTAAATTACGACAATCTAGTTATATCGGTTTAATGTCCATTTCTTGCCTTTAAATTAAAAGCAAAACGACAAGTAGGGGTGTAAATGAGGCGAACATGAGCGAGCCAGGGCTTAGCTCGTGTTCCACTAGTAAAAAAATACGAATGTTCATATTCGACTCGTTTATATTTTAAATAATAATAAAAAAAAAATTGTTCGTGTTCGGATTGTTTGCTTTGAGAGCCAAACATGAGCTTTGAGAGAACAAATAAACGTTTGACAACCCTAATCATGCAGTTGTAGAATATCAAGAGTTGAGATGAGATTTAATTCTTTTTATCTATATTAAAATAACATTTAAGAATAATTCAATATTTTTATGTTGTATTTTTAATTTATAATTTTACATAATTATAAATCTTTATAGATAATTAAATTATTTAAAAATTACTCATTATATACACACATGCGAGTGTGAAAGAATAAACTTTTATCTATATTTGGCTCGTTTATATATTGAGCGAGAAAAATGACTCGTATTCGACTGATTAATTTAAGGAACGAATCAAACACAAATTTATTAATGAACAAAATAGGACCTGTGAACCGGCCATTTTGGCACCCGTAACCGAAAGTGCCAGGGGTCAGGCGAGCGGGTTAGAGCTGGTTGGCGGGCTTTGCAAGGAGGTGGCCCACCCATCGCACTGTAAATTGCCGGGCAAGGCAGTGGGGTCCGCCTCTCTGCTATAAAATGCTGGCGGGAGGAGGTCGAATGAGTCGACTGCGTAAAGCCTCTTCCGCTCTCTGTTTGCTTTCCCATCGTCTTCGCTTCGTCTTCTTCTCTTCTCCTCCAGCACCAAGGAGAGAGAGGGAGGATTCATTGCTCCCGACAATCTTGATTATAGTGTTTTTCAATTTCACTCTCTCATTTGGGTTTTTGGAGGATTCTCGTTAACATAACGTGGGGGAGGAAGAAGAGGCAACAGGATGGGAGGTGATAAAGGCTTAAGCCTTGAAGGAATCAAGAATGAGACTGTTGATCTGGTAACGAATATTGATTTTTTTTTTCGTTTTTTTGGTTTGGTCGGAGTTGTACTTTTGATTGGATATTTATCTTTATCTTTCGTAAAATTAGTGCTTAAATGTCTCTGTGATGATTTTGTTTGGCTGCCGATCGGACATATAGTAATATTCGAACATGGATTTTATCTTTATTGTTCAAATTATGAATTAAGCTCTGTTTCTATGTTTCTATTTTAAATTCTGTGAGCTGATTTGAATTATTCATCTTTTCTCCGTCTGGGATATTTTGTTCTGTCGCTTTTACAATTCATTGAGGTTACGTTAGGAAAGGATTGGAAAAAAGGATCAGAATTAAAAAGGGGAGCCATTATTTACTAGACGCTTAGAAGAATGTGATGCGTGTTTTGCATTTTCTTCCGAGATTTGCTGACTTGATGCCGAAAATTTAGGGATTAGAAAACTTGCTATTTTTGCTTCCAGTGATTTGGATAGCAAAGGATTTTCCTTGAGTTTTTGCGATACAGTGGTTGTGGCCGGCAGTTCAATTACGTTTTGCTTGTGCTATTGCTATTTTGAGGTTTTCTATTGCTCATAGAAAGCGAGAGAGAGAGAGAGAGAGAGAGACCAATTTCAATTTTACATTCCACTTGTCCCGTACATACCGCATGTCCAGCTAGTGCCTGAATAGCGATTTAACCTGTCTTTTACCTTAGATTGATTTTCCATATGTCGATATTAACAAATTCTTTGGCTTTTGATTTCGAAAGATTGGTCTTTTTCCTCGAAATCTAATTTTTGTTGTAGGAAGAAAAAACCGATGATGATCTCAATTTTCATAACCTGTTATTTGTTCTCAGGAGAAAATTCCCATTGAGGAGGTATTCGAGCAGTTGAAATGTACCAAAGAAGGCCTTTCCTCCGAGGAGGGAGCGAACAGGCTTCAGATCTTCGGTCCCAACAAGCTCGAGGAGAAAAAGGTCAAATTTCAAACTTGAAGCCTGTTTGCTCGTCTTCTTTCATATAATCTCTGTTTTTTTTTTCTCGCTAGAAGGATGAGAATCAGGGATTTTTTTCTTATATATACATATATATATATATAACAGGAGAGCAAACTACTGAAGTTTCTTGGTTTCATGTGGAATCCCCTATCCTGGGTGATGGAGACTGCCGCCATCATAGCCATTGCAGCGAGGGGCAAGGATCCAGATTGGCAGGATTTTATTGGAATTGTCGTCCTTCTAGTGATTAACTCCACCATTTCCTTCATCGAAGAGAACAACGCCGGCAACGCAGCTGCAGCCCTCATGGCCCAGCTTGCTCCCAAAACTAAGGTAATTTCGACTTTTTCCCCCCCTTTAAAAATTCATTTTTTTCTTAAAAATAGAATTTTGAATATTAATTGATGGATTCTTTGGAAAAAAGAATGATAAAGGCTTATTTGAATTTAAATTTTAATTGCTGATAATTATCATGGTTTTAAAAAAAAATGTGTTTTTTTATCCACTTTTGTTTCTATTTAGTTATAATTTTTTAGACAAAATGATGGACTGGAACAAGGCTTATGAAGTTTGTATGGTTTTTAACTTGGTTTATCTTTCAAGGTATTTTTTGTTTTTCCAGTTAGTAATTTCTGCGTGCTTCAATTTCATTAGGTGCTCAGGGATGGTCGATGGACCGAGGAAGATGCTGCCATCCTTGTACCAGGAGACATCATTAGCATCAAGCTGGGAGATATCATCCCTGCTGATGCCCGCCTGCTTGAGGGTGATCCCCTGAAGATCGATCAGTCTGCTCTCACTGGTGAATCTCTTCCCGTCACTAAGAACCCCGGCGATGAAATCTTTTCTGGCTCAACCTGCAAACAGGGAGAGATTGAGGCAGTTGTGATTGCCACTGGTGTTCACACATTCTTTGGCAAGGCTGCCCATCTCGTTGATAGCACCAACCAGGTTGGCCACTTCCAGAAGGTTCTTACCGCTATTGGAAACTTCTGCATCTGCTCCATTGCCACTGGTATGATTGTGGAGATCATTGTCATGTACCCAATTCAGCACCGCAAGTATCGCAGTGGCATCGACAACCTGCTTGTCCTTTTGATCGGTGGAATCCCGATTGCCATGCCCACTGTGCTTTCAGTCACCATGGCTATTGGCTCTCATCGCCTTTCTCAGCAGGGAGCAATTACGAAACGAATGACCGCCATTGAGGAGATGGCTGGAATGGATGTTCTGTGTAGCGATAAAACTGGGACTTTGACACTTAACAAGTTGAGCATTGATAAGAATCTCGTCGAGATTTTTGCCAAAGGAGTTAGCAAGGAGGATGTTATTCTTTATTCTGCAAGGGCTTCTAGGACTGAGAATCAGGACGCAATTGATGCAGCTATGGTGGGGATGCTTGCAGATCCCAAAGAGGTATATCTTGGAGTAACTATTAGTTAGGAACTAGTTCTTTGTTGTGTTTATGATTATTTATTGGTTTTAATGTTTTTACAGGCAAGAGCAGGCATCACAGAGGTCCATTTCCTTCCCTTCAACCCTGTAGACAAGAGGACTGCTTTGACTTACTATGACGCTCATGGGCAGTGGTTCCGTGTGAGCAAAGGTGCCCCTGAGCAGGTAAACCTGTTTCTGTTTTTTGACTCATTTAACATATACACGATAGTGCATGTGAACAGCTGTACATAGAATAACCTTTTGCCTAGAAGGCTCTCGTGGTGTAGTGTCATTTTTTATATTACTATTATTTAAATAAATTTTTGTTAAATATATCTTTTTTTTTAATTTGGCCCTTTTTAAATTACAACATAATATGAGAAAAATATTTGAACAGTAAATTTCAATGACAATAGCAAATATTATTGGACTTTTTTTTGCTTTAATTCATTAGTTTGCATTAGGAATTAAAACTGGTGGCTTATATCTTTAGCCTCACAAAGTTGAGTTTTTCATACTAATGTAATGTGGATTACTTGAAAGTATATCTCGGTAAACTCTTTTCTTTTCTGCTGATGTGAACAGATGTTGACCCTCTGCAATGCAAGGGAAGATGTTAAGAACAAGGTTCACAGCGTAATTGATAAATTTGCAGAGCGTGGCCTTCGATCTCTAGCTGTGGCTATACAGGTTTTCCATGAGAAGTCTCAACTTCTTTTCATGCAAACTTGATGAACGTTTCTCAATGTTTTTTTCTTATCTAAAATTTTTATTTTTTTTTCCCAGGATGTTCCAGAGAGGAGAAAGGAAAGTACTGGAGGCCCGTGGCAGTTTGTCGGCCTACTGCCTCTCTTTGACCCCCCTAGACATGACAGTGCTGAAACCATCCGCAGAGCTCTAAACTTAGGTGTCAATGTTAAAATGATAACCGGTAGACCTTCTTATATAATTTTCTCAATCCGAACGACCGTCCTCTTCTTCTATCAGTTATAACTTAGTTGTGTGTAATTTTCAGGGGATCAACTCGCTATTGCCAAGGAAACCGGACGAAGGCTTGGAATGGGAACTAACATGTACCCCTCTTCTGCTTTGCTGGGGCAGAATAAGGATCCAGCCATTGATGCCCTTCCTGTGGATGAATTGATTGAGAAGGCTGATGGTTTTGCCGGAGTGTTTCCAGAGCACAAATATGAAATTGTGAAGAAGTTGCAAGCTAGAAAACACATTTGTGGAATGACTGGAGATGGTGTCAATGATGCCCCTGCATTGAAGAAGGCTGATATTGGAATTGCTGTTGCTGATGCTACTGATGCTGCTAGAAGTGCCTCTGATATTGTTCTGACTGAGCCCGGGCTGAGTGTTATTATCAGTGCTGTTCTAACAAGCAGGGCAATCTTCCAAAGGATGAAAAACTATACGGTATTTTAATTTGTTCTTACAACCGATGGATTTAATTTAACTATTTCAAGTCATATATATGAACTCATGACTCACTGTTATTTCTGTTTCATTAACCATACAGATTTATGCAGTTTCCATCACCATCCGTATTGTGGTAAGTATATGAAAAGTTAAGAGAGGGTTATATGAGTAATTTTGTCAAATTAGATTCCATCACAATTGACTATACTTCTGTTGAATCTGTGCAGCTTGGTTTTCTACTTATTGCTCTTATTTGGAAATTCGACTTTTCACCTTTCATGGTTCTGATTATTGCCATCCTAAATGATGGTATGCCTGAACTCATTTAATATTTGATGGTTAAATCATTTAATCTATGCTAAACATTCAGGTAATTATTAATGTTGGACATGTAACAAATGTGATGAATTTTTAGGTACAATTATGACAATTTCAAAAGATAGAGTGAAACCATCTCCCCTGCCAGACAATTGGAAGCTCAAAGAAATCTTTGCAACCGGAGTTGTTCTTGGTAGTTATCTGGCTTTGATGACTGTCATCTTCTTTTGGGCAATGAAGCAAACAGACTTCTTCTCGGTTAGCTTTATCTCTTGTTGTTGAGTTATTGTTAGATGAAATCAAAAGTTTGAGAATCTCATATAATTTTATTGTGGCAATGTAGGATAAATTTGGTGTTCGATCACTGAGGAATAGCCCTGATGAGATGATGGCTGCACTCTATCTCCAAGTCAGCATTGTGAGCCAGGCACTCATATTCGTCACTCGCTCTCGAAGCTGGTGCTTTCTTGAGCGCCCTGGGCTTCTGCTTCTCAGCGCATTCATCATTGCTCAACTTGTAAGCCCCTATGTTCCTCATGTCTCAATCATTTTTTTTATCGATAGATTTCTTGCTTATTTGGATATAGATGCTGACAAACACACCTCTGATAAGATAATGTTGCTTGATTTTAATGAAATGACAAATGAGCTCTAGATTTAATAATTCTATTATTGAAATTAGGGATTTAATATCATATGCTAAATTTCACATAATTGACACAAAAACATCCTTCAATTCCCTTGTTGGTGGATCTTAACTTCATGAACATAAAATAGTGTCATCCTCCCTACATCAATGTATTAAATATTGACTTGATGTCATCGAGTGTTGCATCAAAGGTGATTAGCAGCTATTTTCTACTTGAAAATAATGGGAAGACTAAAAGTTTTTCATCCATTATCAGGTTGCCACTTTCATAGCAGTCTACGCAAACTGGGGATTTGCCAAAATCAAAGGTTGTGGTTGGGGTTGGGCTGGTGTCATATGGCTCTACAACTTAATATTCTTTTTCCCTCTAGATTTGTTCAAGTTTGCTGTCCGCTACATCCTCAGCGGAAAGGCATGGGACAACCTTCTTGAGAATAGGGTAATCCCCCATCGCTTTAAACCTTCTTCACAATTTCAAATCTAACATTCCAATTATCAATCTGATTGATTCGATTACTTTGGATTTCTGTAGACTGCCTTCACAACAAAGAAGGATTATGGAAGAGAGGAGAGGGAGGCTCAATGGGCCATGGCGCAGAGAACTCTCCATGGCCTGCAAACCGCTGAGACTACATCAGTCTTCAATGACAAGAGCAGCTATCGTGAACTCTCCGAGATAGCCGAGCAAGCCAAACGCCGCGCAGAGGTTGCAAGGTACATATATATATTTCTGCTTGCACCTATTGTTTTCTTTGCCGAATTTAAAACCTCTTGAGAATTTTTTTCACATCATTTCAATTGAATCTTTTGATGATGAATGGTTTGCAGGCTGCGTGAGCTACACACATTGAAAGGCCATGTTGAGTCTGTAGTGAAGCTGAAGGGTCTCGACATTGAAAACATCAATCAACATTACACCGTGTGATCTATGTTTGAGGAATAATTTTGGACCTGGAAAGATTGAAGGGAGTACCCCCTCTTTACAAGTAACCCCAGAAACACCTGGTTTTTATGCCGCACGCCTAACCAGTGAATGCTTTAGCTTTGATTGGAGCAGCCTAGTTTTCCGTCCTCCCCCTAAATGTCTCTTTGAACTTGGTTTTTTTTTTGTTTTTTTTTTTTGTTTTTTTGGTTATTAATAGAAGGTAAGAAGGCCAGTTTATATACTCCCTTCTAATCGAGTGTCAACAGTTTGAACAGATGTTAAAGTTTGGCGTAATGCAAATATCAGTTTTCTCATTGTAGTTTGGCATAATGCAAAAATTAGTTTTCTTATTGTTATTCCTTTCACTTTATAGTTCGTTACTTGGTTTTATATATTTCTATATATAATAATTTATTAATTCCAGTCTAATTTAATCAAGTTTTACACTAGTTGTAGTGGTTGCTTGTTAATAAAAATTAAAAAGAAAAAAGTTTCGGCCAAAATGTTTAGTTTATTTTAGTACAAGTTTGTTGTTATTATGGAGAAAATATTGAGATACTATTAAGTTTAATGTCACATTACTTGTCTTAAATTACAAGACACCTTTTCTTTTGCATAAGATAACGATTATGATAGTTTGATAGTCAAAAGCATCATTCTTATAGCTTAATCCTGACAATTTGGGTTTGTATTTGCAAATCATCATTTTTTTTTGAAGTACTGTATGAAATTTTGAATTCCTTTTCATAATTATTTTTAATAATTTTAATCTATATTAATAATTTTAGTCTTAATCTTTTATTATTAAATTATTTACCCAATAGTCTAGATGACCTAAAGCTTATTTCACTTGAATGTTAACGTAACATTGGCACAAAAAATAAGTCTTCTTTAATCTTGAAATTATTTGTAAATCTTAAACAAAATAGTGATTGTGCTATAATATCACAACCCTTCATAGGGACAAAATCAACTTTTAACATAAGAGTTTTTCTAAGGTAAGATGGCTTTTTGGAGCTATATTTTCAAGGGGTAGGGTAATTTCTATATACCCGATGAAGTGAGGTAGTACTTATATATTTGATAGAGTTGGGTAGTCTCCATATAACTAATGGAGCTGAGTAATCTTCATGTAATAAATGCAGTTTAATAATCTCAATACACTTAATAGAGTTAGTAGATTCTATATATCTAAAAGATTTGTGTAATTTGTGTATACCCAATGGAGTAGACATTGTTACACATACTTCATAGACCTTAATTTATAAAGAATTTTGATAATCATTTGGGATTTGGGGCCTACACAATTAACATAAACCTTTTATTAAGGAGGTGAAGCTAAATTCATAAGGGATTTATCTATGATCATAATAAAAAAACCTACAATAGATTGATCCTACTTTGTAGTGGTTAAAGTCTTAGCTATTAAGATTATTAGCTTAAGAGTGTTGAGTTCCTTAATATTTAATTTGGATTGTGGAAGATAAAACTTTTATGAGAGCGAATTTGTAATATTGGAGGTAGTAAGAGACTATATGTATTTTTCATTTAAGGGTTGAAGTTCTTACCATTGAAGGTCACTATTAGATTAGTTTCTAGAGGAAGTATGAATGAATTGTTTGTTGGTAGCCTTTAAAATATCTAGTATTATTTAGAGTATGAAACTTGAGTTGTAAATATTGTCTCTTTCAAGCTAGAATCATTGAAAATAATTGAAATGGTTTAGATGATTCTATACATCGATGGTTATTCTAGAGTGGCAAAGGTGATTAGTTACAAATAAATCTTTGAAAAAGTCTTAGTTTCAACTACTATTGATATATTGCTTTTCTACTGTGAGTTCACAAGCCCTAGAAAAATCCTACTTATAAAAAATCAAGATAAATAAAAAATAAGCATCCTCTAAACCTACTCTTTTAGTTGACTTAAATTTTGAGTTGTGTCAATGTACAACAGAAGTCATAATATTTGAGCCACTTCATGTATTTTATTATTTTGTGCAATTCCTTAGAAATTAAAATGAGTTTTGTGTACTCTTTATTATGTTAATACTCTTTTTTAATTAATAAAGATGTACTTGATATTTTTATTTTATGTTCCTTTGACACTAAGCATGTTAAAGCAATCTTTCTCATTTATTCTCTTTCTTCCATATATTGTGAGAGTTATTGGCAAAAATGGAAAACATTCTTAAAATGTGTTAGTTTGCAAGCAATAAGTTAATGAATAACTAGTTATTATTTCAAAAATTTCTAGAAATAACTAAAAGTCCCCAAATTAAGTGTGGGATATGCTCTCACTTATGGCCTTAAAATGTTGCATGCCAACATGGGCATTGTGTGAATTGATTTTCTCAAGAGATGTCATCTTTCATTGGGTTTATCTCATACAAAGTTAAGAAATAGTAAGCTTACCATTAAAATTTATTCATTAGGAAGATATCATGATGCCTAAGTTTGTATATAAACATAGAGGTAAAATGATGAAACTTTCTATGAAGAAAAATAATTTGGGGAGAAGTCATGCTCATGCTTTCCTTTTTAGGGAGATTCTTATGATGCTTGAGAAAGGGTATTTTGGAACATTAGTTATGTTGAATGATCAAATCACCTCAATTTTGTTGGGATGGTGATCTTATATTACCACACCATAAAATAGGATCACACTGTTTTGAAAAAATCAAACAAAATATTCAAACAAAAGCTTAACAAAAAACTATCCACAAAAATATACCAGAATTTAACATTGAAAAACCTGAGAAGGAAAAAAATTATGGAGTCACAACACCAAGAAAATTTAATTGTGAAATTCAGAAATGTATAAATTACTCACTCGGATCTTCTCTCTATAATCAATGGAAGCTATTGAACTTTGCTCCAAACTTTTTCTCTTGATGTCACGAGACAAAAACACCTTGAAATCCTCTTCTTTGACATGAATTAGAATAACAAGAAACCTTATCGAAAGAATCACACACGAAAGTTCATTGCTTCTTAGCTAGAACTTTAACTAAAACAAAAAAAGTAATGTGCACCAGGCTTTCCCGCGCCACTCCTTGGTGTGAGATTTTTGTGCCCTCTATAATCGGACGTGTATGCATTAAATAGACGACACTCGTTAGTTGGTGTGGATGTGTTGAAGAACCCAGCTCGGGTGCTTTACCCAGGCACAAGTGCACCACTCTAGAAATACTTATGTTGCTTGCTCAACTTCCTTGTGGCTATGAGTGCTCTTCCAAGATTCACACCTCAACAATCACCCACTTGAAGACTGAAAGCACCCAACACCAGTCCACAAGAGATGCGCCTCCATCTGTACCATCTTTATAGCCCCATATTGGGTGTGGCTCACCCCCAGTCTCAAACTTAATTAACTCTAACTGAAGCCAAGCATAGCTCTAGCTTCTTGGTTTTCACTACCTTCTTCAATATGTTCATACACTTCCGAGGCATGTTTATTTTCTCCTAGAATAAATATCAATTTTCAAGGAGATAACATATAAAGTGATACATCAGTTGAATGTGTTTTGCTCTGGCATGAACAACAATGTTCTTAGCAAGTTTAATTGCACTAATGTTGTCATTATGAAGCTTTCTAATTCTCTGCCCATTGCACAATTATGTCATAATGCCCTATAATCAAATCACCTTCTTACTAGCCTAAATTATCCCTCTATTATTGAAAGCAATAATCTTCTACAACTTGAAAACCTAACTCACCCATATGTTCCCCAAAGTGAAGATATAACATGTTGTACTCCTTCGACCACCCAAGTCTCCTGTTAGATATGAATCTACAAACTTCTGTAGATTTTTCTCTGCACTTTTATAGTAAAGTTTCATGTTGTCTTTTTCCCTCAAATGCCTGAGAATCTACTCCATTGCCTCCCAATGGTGTCTGCCTAGATTGCCCATATACCTACTACTTACTCCACTCAAAATATAATATTTGGTCTCGTACAAGTCATAACATACATCAGACTTCTAATTGTTGAAACATACAAAGTTATCCCCATTTTTGCTTGCTCTTCTTCAGACTTAGGTGATAACTCATAGATAGCTTGAGGTCTCTACCTCAAACTGGCTCAACCTGCACTTCTATCTCCACAGATTCTCATCCCAATAATTTTCTAATTGGACTTAAATCCTTCATCTCAAGTTCACTTGATAATTGCTCCTTTAATCCATTGATTTTCTTCATAATTCCCCTTAAAATTAACATTTCATACACACATAAAAGGAAGAAGATATGATAATTATTGAAGCATTTTATGAAGTAATAGCGGTACTTTATGTACCCACTGTCTGAGATGAACTTATTAAACCTCATATACCATTGTCTCAGGGTCTGCTTCAAGACAAATAGGCTCTTCCTCGACATATCAACCAAACATTCTTTCTCTGTAACCCTATGCTTACACTGTGTATAATTATTCTTCCATATCTCCATGTAAGAAAGCTATTTTTATATCCAGTTGCTCTAGTTATAGATCTTCCTATGCTACTAGAATCAAAACAACTTTGACATTTTTCATCTTTACCAATAGAGAAAAAAATTTGTATGTAATTCACTCATTTCTTTTGATGGAACCCCTTTACGACAATCCTTTCTTTGTAGTGTCTGGTACCTTCTTACACATCTTAGATTTTGTAAAAACACTTATTGCTTAATGCACTTTTATCATCTGATAATACTATCAAATCTCAAGTCTGATTTGATTCCAAAGATTGCATTTCTTCATCCATAGCAAGCTCACTCTCCATTGAATCTTTAACTTGAATGGCCTTATTAAAGCACTCTAGTTCATCACTATCAGTTAACAATAAAAAATGTAATGAAAGAGAATACATGTGTATCAATCGTATCACTCTCTTGGATTTCCCGACTTCAGTAGCAAGTGACTGAGGAACTTCCTGTGTTTGATCTAGTTAAACACTTCTTGTTTCTCCACACTCCTGGTCACCAATGTCTTCTATCTCAACGTACTTGTAATCTTTAGAAGTAACTGATTGGTTATCATAAGTTTTGGCCTTGTCATTGTATATCTTCATTTCATTTAATGTACCATCCATGCTCTTGATGAATTTCTGATTATGATAGTCCTAAAACTTATACTCAAACTCATTTGAGTCATATCCAATGACGATGCACTTGATAGCTTTCAAACTAAGCTTACTCTTGGAACCCACATCAATTTACATACGTAGAACACCCAGATAATTTTAAATGAGATAGATTTACCTTCTTGTCACTCAAGGCTTCTTGAATTAAGTTTTCCTCTAAAGGTACTGATGGACTACTATTAATCAAATAAGTAATAGTATTCGTATCTTCAACCCAAAATTATTTTGTCAGGCAAGCATGCAGCCTCAAGCTCTTGGCATGCTATGTGATTGTTCTATGCATGTCCTCATCCATACCACTCTGATGCGGTGTCATTGGGATTGTGGGCTCATGCCTGCTACCTTTTATATCGCAAAAATTTCTAAACTTCTAATCATGATAATTACCCTCATTATCTAATATGACACACTTTAACTTCAAACATGTCTCTTTTTTACCATAACCTTCCACTTCTTAAATACTTTGAATCTATCATATTTTTGTTTTGAAAAGTCAACACATACATTTCTGGTGTGATCATCAATAAATGTGAAAGTAGTGGGAGCCTATAATGGACTGAACTGGAGTAAGACCCCATACATCAGTATGTACTAACTTCTGTGTCTTTGACTTTACCACTGACCCACTTTTACAATATCACCAATGTTCAACTTTGTATTCTCAAAAGAGTTACTTACTATTGTGACCAAACCATACTAGCTATTCGATAATGAAGACAATATAAACAGTGCCTTGACCTCATTATCAAACCCAATCCCTAAAAAACACGATTGGTTCAATACAGTTTTGAAATTGTTCAGAAGTTTTATCACTGAAGTACATCCACCATCTTTATATTGAATAACCTCTTCATCAGAAAAATTTTATTTAAAGCAGAAGATTTTTCGTACATTTTTTAATGCCTCCATGAGATTCACTATTTTTTGTTCATTTACAATATTTAATGGAACGAACAAGAAAAGTTAAAAACAAATCAAGCACAGGGTTGTTTGATCTAACACCTCTCATTCCTCCATATTCATAGACTTAAGCTTCTTGGTGATTCCTTGCAGTAAAAAGCATATTTTTTTCTAATACAACAAATACTTCAATCTAAATCTTCAGAACGTTAAAATTTATCCTATTAAATGTCACCACTTTTTTCCTTGCTTCGTCGACATAGCTTTCACTTGAATCAAAGACTCTGATTTGATACCACTTTGTTGGGATGGTTATATTATACTTATACTAAGGCTTTAATCTAATTAGAAATCAAAATCACACTGCGGAATAAGATTGCACTAATTCAAGAAAACCAAAAAAAATATTTGAACAGAAACACAACAAAAAATAATTTAGAAAACACACTAGGATTTAACATGGAAAAATCCTAGGATAAGAAAAATCATGGAGCCACAACACTAAAAAATTTCCACAATAGAACTCATAAAATTTAAAATATACTCACTCCGATCTCCTCTCTAAAATTGATAGAACATACACGAATTTAATCCAAACCCTTCCGCTCGATCCCACAAGAGAAAAACTCACTAAAATGCTCTTCTTTGATACTTCTCTTATTCATAAGAACCCTTGTTGAAAGAACCACACCTGAGATTTCACTGCTTTGTGCTAGAATAAAGACTTTTAAATTGAATTGAAGAGCAAACTGCATCTGATGCGCCCACCTCATTCCTTGATTCGGGAATGTCACACCCTCTATAATCGAGAGCATATGCATTCAATAGACGGTGTGAAAATGTTGCACCCTCTATAACCGAGCGCATAGGAGCCCAATAAACAACGCGGGAATGTCGTGCCCTCTAACTACATGACGGAGCATGTCATCTAGACACAACTATGTCGCCCCTGAAACACCTCTGCTACTTACCCAACTTCCTTATGACTACGGTTGAACTTTTAGTCTTCACACCTCAACAATTATTCAAATCAAAGTGAACCAAAATGGCCGTCAAGCCAGGATATTTTAGCATTCACACCTCAAGATAATTTGATTCGTGATATGAAAGCCAACAAGCCCAATATTCCCTTTCTAACTTACTTTGTTTGTTTCACCATAGTAAAAAAATTGATATTTTTGTATCAAATGATAGTACTTAATTTGGAGACAAGTTCTTCTTATGCCCACATTATCCTTACTTCAACGCAATCCAATTTCACTTTAAAAATATTTTTTTTATTGATGCAAGTCTGACATATTTTTATTATATGATAATATGTTTAAGAAATTATTACTATAATAAATTGAAACAAGATAGTATCTCTTTTCTTTTATGGGCTCTATCAAAAATTAGACGGCCTTTCGTTCCCTATCACTCCTTGATAAGAAAGAAATCAGCGGGTTTGGTTTTCAAATCACATGGATTTATATGTCAATATATTATTAAAGTTATAGAATGTAAGAAAATATATAAAAGAGAATGGCCCACATATTGCGCCACCCACGACTGAAGGACCCACCACCTTTGATGGTGTCGGTTCGTCGCACTTTTCCCTGATTGAAAGTCTTCTCAAAAAAAAAAAAAAAAAAAATTCAAAACATTTTAAATTTATATATTCATAAAATAAAATACAAATTATTAAAATCATTTTAAATGTTCAAATAATAATTTTACAAATACCAATACTTTTAATTTTATTTAATTAGCATAATGATAATATATCGATTCAATAAAGTGAAGAAAGAAAAATAAATAAATCTTTGCATCATGCCATAAAAGCATACTTTTTTAAATTTCTAATAGTATTTTAATAGCATAATGATAATATATTGATTCAATATATAATCTTCTAATTAATTACACTTAATACGAAAAAGATAATTCTAACAAATTTCTCAGTTATTATCTTAGGCTTAATGGGAATCCACGTTACATGGTCCTCACTTTCTATCTTTCTCCCAATAAAAAAGCCACTTAAATTTAATAATGGATAGCATATCATAAAATACATTCAATGATGATAAAGTAACCACAAAGTGATCGACACAACCACGATTCTTGCCGTTTAAAGTGACTGATTGATGCGATAAATAACTATTACAATATAAAAGGCACGTTCGAGTGGAAAAAATATTCAATTCAGACGTGTGAACGTTCGGGCGATCAATCACCAACAGTCATGTCGCCCGCCGCGGATGTGTATGACAACTTAGTTGTCGGTGATTGTCCGTCCTGACGTGCAGCTTCTGGACAAAATATTTTCTCATGAGAGCGGGACAGCGAATCTCTAGCCTATTCAATTCTAATGTAAAGTTGACTTCAGAGTTACTTAATCTAATTTAAACTTAAATCTCAGCTTAATTAATTTATTAATTATAAGCTTGATCCAATTTTACAAATCTTAATCACCTCATGAATTAGATCATTTATCATAACAGAGAAAATGATTTTATTTCAATTATTTAGTAAATGAAGATTTAAAAAAAAATATTAGAAGAGAAATAAAAAATTAAAATAATATAATGCGTAATATTATTTAATATCTTTTATTTAAGTTCTTGAACTTGCTTATAATTAATATTATTTAATACAATTCTTATATTTACGTATCTAACACCGAAAATTTAATATTTACATGCATATCAGTCGAATCTTTGAGATTACATCAAAAGTACTACTATCACTAAAAATTTAAAAATGAAATATATATTTTCATATATATATATATATATATATATATATGTTGTTATCACAAAAATGCCATAAATATAAATATCAAACTTTAAGTAATTAATAAGTTTCGGGTGATCATTATGCAATTGCCCCACGTGGCACCCTGTCATGGGACACCTGATGCTTCCTGATGCAATAATTTTTCATCAAATAGATTTTTTTATTTTTCATTCTTCGAAATGACCAACAGTCAGATAATTCAAAAGAATAGTTAAATATCACTTTCGAGGATTAACCTATTACAAAAAAAAACAAAAGGGAAGAGAATTGCTTGAAAGAAGAATTCTACACACCCATATCCCAAATTAAAGGACAAGTATTCAAGGCAGTAGTTTGTGGAAATGAAGGGAGGAAAATTAAATCATGATTTAATAATTGACATGAGAGTATGTGGAGCAAGTTCAAAAGAGATGGACTGCAAAGCACAACTTGTGTTCAAGTTTGTACTAGATGGAGGATGTATCTGTTGAACAGAAGTTTAGAAAAACAAGTCAAGATTCACATTCAGTATGAATTGCAAAATATGAGCATCTAGTAAGCTATGGTGTGATAGCTTAAATGAGCCTGATATTTAAAATTATTTGAATATGTTATAGTTTGAAATAGGCTCATATTCGAAATAACTTGTGAAGTATTGGGCTTGATACATTCGAAATATATTTGAAATGGTCTTTGTCTTTGGCATAATAAAAAGTAATTTTTTACAGGTTATTTTAACATTTAAGCAGCACTAAAATAAAAATTCTTTTTAATTTGGGATTAAATGAAGGCTTTTTACATATGGAAGCTCCTAAATAATCTTATTTATTATAAGGGCTTCCAAAGATTAAATTTATGCATGAAGGTCAGTATTACGGTGGGGCGGGTCGAGCTGGCTATGTGGTACGCGGTACGTGAATGTGGTTTTGACGGTAGAGAGATAGTCGAGAATGAGGTGCGGAGAAAATGAGGCGGAGGAAGGGGAGGAGGCGAAGAATAAGGAAGAATTATGTGACAGGAGGCCAATGATAGGGCTATCAAAACGACTCGTTAAGAAGGTCGTGTTCGGCTTGTTTGCTAAGTTAACGAACCGAACATGAACAAAAATTTGCTCATCGGTTCGTTGTGGCTCGAAATACTAATCATCAATTCTCTCTCTCTCTCTCTCTCTCTCTCTTTCGTTTTGGCTCGAAATACTAACCTTCTTAACGAGTCGTTTTGATAGCCCTATATATATATATATATATATATATATATATATAACTACAATGCTACAAATATTTATAATCAATTAATAATTAAGAAAATAGAATAAAAATTATTAAATTAGATTCAAATGATGTTTTAATATAAACAATAATTTTTAAATCTTATCACAACCCTTAACATCTATGATGACGTGATTAAGGTTGTCAAAAAACTTTTTATTCGTGAACAGCTCGTGTATGGTTCACTAAGCAAACGAGTCGAATATGAACATACTTTTTGAGCTCGAAATATAAACGTGTTCGGCTCGTTTACACCTCTAGCCAATGGAGAAGGCGGCTTCGAGATGGACGGAAGCCAATGGAGAAGGGTGGCTTCGAGAGAGCAGAGGCGTAGGTAGTCGGTGGGAGGAACGATGTCGACAGCGGAGGCAAAGGAGACATATAAGTGATCTTCAAGGGTAAATTTAATTTTTGAAAGGAGATATATAAGTGATCTTCATGTGTAAATTTAATTTTTGAAAATTTTTATAGATAAATAAAATTATTAAAGAGCATCTATATATATAAAAACCCTTAAATCAATATCGTGGGCAGAAAGCAGAGTTGCAATTTGCAAAGGAAGGGAATGGAAACAATTAGTATCATTTACAAAATACCACCCAATTCTAACGTATTTACACATCGCAGGGGGCGCGATTACATACCACCCAATTCTTATATTTACATATCTGACACTTAAATTAGGGGGGAAAAAAACAGATGGGCCAGGCGTAAGAATTCAAGGAGCATTTATATACATATCGCCCACTTTTCATGTATTTACATATTTTCAATTCAAAATAACATTATTTTATATTTTAAATATTATTTATTTATTATTTAAATAATTCAAGCCAAAACAAGCCCAACACAACCAAACAAAAATTTGTTCGTGTTCGGCTTATTTATAAATCGAGTTAGAAAATTATGTTTGTATTCGACTCGTTTGCTTATTAAACGAATCGAATATGAGCTATATGGCGAGTCGAATGTGAGTTGTTCGCAAACGTCAAGCTTTTCTGATGGCCCTAATTACAACTCAAAATTTTGTTGTACTCATGAACTACCAATTTGTTAGTCTGAATAAACAAATAACATGTTTTTAAATAACAAAATTAGTTCAGAGGTCATTGGGTTGCTTGTAGATGTATAACTATTAGATTCATAACAACAAACCTCTAGTCGTATTTAGCTTTTATTACTTTTATTTCCTCATTATGTACTTGCTATTTTGTTTTATTCTGTTTTTATTTTTTTTCATTTATTGTGACTATTGTAATTGGGTTTAAATGCCCCTACTTCTATAATAATATATGGTACTCTAGTCACAAATTTCACTTAGTTTGAGAGCCATGGCTCTAACTCTAGAGATTCCATCCTAACATACCGGCAACTAGCTTCCAACATTAGCCGTATATCCTATGACCTGCGCCTCCTTTAACGTGAGATGTTTTTCTGCCACTCTTTTGTGTGCAAAATGTTCGGTCAGGTGCTCCTTTCTGCTACTAAGCTCCAACTTCGCCTCCTCGGGAGTACCTATCGCTCAGCTACAAGACTATCTTCCAGCCACTAGCCGACTGTTTTGTCAGTTGTTTCTCCAATATGTTATTTTCCAATCGGCCAATTTCCAACCTGTTTTGTCAGTTGTTTTTCCGACTATTGATCCTAAAGTTTTTTCAGCCCCTGAACATCCCTCTTATCAACTTTTTCAATGTCTCGGCAACCCAACATCACCTTTAGCTCTGTTGGAAGTATGGTGGATTCCTTCACATTAGACCCTAAGATTTTTGGGCGCATTGCCTTTTTTTCAAAATAGTGCCCCAAATTGGAATAAACTTGATCGCAAATCCACAAGTGTATCTTCCTTGGGTACTTTGCCACTCAAAAGGGACATTGGTGTCCTAATCCTACCACTACAAAAATTTATATAAGCGTTGAGGTCTCATTCTTTGAAAGCGAGGGGGAGTTTGGATATTCATAGACATTATCCCTTATCCTACTCCTATAGATGTTCCCCATGTTGTTCTTGCCATTGAGGAGTCCCCTATTTTTGAGAGTGCACCATCTAGTGAGTCCCCTGTCCTAGTGAGTGTCTCATCTCCTGCTCTCGCTATCCATGTTTACACTCGACACATCCGTCCCAATGCTCTTACTCTGGATCCCACTACCTTCTTACAACACCTTGACTCCTCTCCGGACAACATCCTCAGCAGGATGCCTCTTCCAGGTGAGGAGGTGAGTTCTTCGAGTAAGGTATGCAATCAAACTTGCTCCCTATATTTTATGGCAAAATATGTCAGTTTTGTAATTTACCGCCGATCTATAGAGCATTTGTTACTGCCCCGTTGGACCATCTGATCTCAGTTACTATTGAGGCTGCACTTGCTCATCCAACTTGGAAAACAGTAGTAATGGAGGAGATGAGTGCTCTTCAACGAAGCCATACGTGGGAAGTCGTTGTCTTCCTCGGGATAAGAGAGTTGTAGGGTGTCGATGGATTTTTTGAACCAAGTTCAACTCTAATGGAACCTTTGAATGCAACAAGGCACGATTAGTGGTCAAAGTGTACTCTTAGACCTATGGGATTGAATATGAGGAGGCATTTGCTCCAATGGCTAACTTAAACACTATTCGGGTCATGTTGTCCCTTGTGATGAATCTAGATTGGCCTTTACTTTAGCTAGATGTCAATATTGCATTCTTGAATTGAGAGCTTATAGAAGAGGTATGTGTATATGTCTCTCCCTCCTGGTTATGAATCTAATGTCTCCAGAGTGCAAGTTTGCAGGTTGTGAAAGTCCCTCTATGGGCTAAAGTAGTCCCCAAGGGACTGGTTCGAAAAGTTCACAAAGGAGGTCGTGGATCATGGTTTACTCAGACTCAATCAAATCACATCCTCTTCATTCAACATTCCTTCAATGACCAAGTAGTTATCCTTATTATCTATTTGACGATATTGTTCTTATAGATAACGAGCTCCCAACATTGGCATACTTGAATGAGATTCTTGCTATGTCCTTTCAAATGAAGGACTTTGGATCTCTCCAGCACTTCTTAATCATGGAAGTTGTTCGATCATCTCAGGGCATTTGTCAATCTCAGCGAAATATGTGGTTAACGTTTGTCTGAAAGCAACCTTATTCTATGCAAACCAATGATTGTCCCTATAGATCCTAATAAAAAATTAGCTGGCATTCCCAATGTTGTGTCTGTCAACAAGACTCACTATCAAAACCTTGTAGGTAAACTCATCTACCTCACCCATATTTGGCCTGACATATGTCACCGTTGGTATGATGAGTCAATTCATGCATGATTCTTATGACCACTATCTCCAAGTTGTCCACTGGATTTTTCACTTTTTAAAAGCTACACCACCTCAGGGTATTGCTCATTTGTATGAGAAAATCTTGTCACGGGGAAAAGTAAAAGCTGTCTGTGGTTATCTAGAGCAGTGTTGAAGTTGAATTCTAATCCATATCCTTAGGGATCTGTGAAGTTCTCTAGTTACACAACATGCTCCGTGAACTTCGTATGCCAACCTACGTCCTGTTATAGTTATTCTGTGATAATAAGATCGTCATCACAATTGCTCACAATCCAGTCCAGCATGATTGCACCAAACATGTGGAAATTGATAGACACATCATTAAGGTAAAAAATGGTGTTCTTTTGTGCCTTCTAGTTGTAACTAGCGGATCCTCACCAAGAATATTTTCATTCTTTTGTTTGATAACTTCAAATCCAAGTTGAACATGACTGGCATCTATGTTTTAACTTAAAAGAAAGTATTTGATTCATAATAGCAAATCTCTAGCCGTTATTCTTACTATTAGCTTTTATTACTTCTTTCCTCTCATTATTTATTTTTCATTTTTGTTTTATTTGCTTTTCTTTCTTTCTTATGTTGTTTCTAGTATAATTAGATTTAAATACCCCTCATTCTATCAATAATATATGTTGCTCTAGTCACAAATTTCACAATAATATTTTCCAAGAAAATGATGGTTTATTTCTGCTTATTTATAGAAGAATAAGGGGGTTTACGTAAAAAATCCAAACTACACTTTCTATATGCAGTCTAACATATAAGAAAATATAAAGCATTGGAAAGATGAAGACTATGAGAATTAAAATACAAGATCAAAGTACTCAACCAAAAGCCTCCTAATATCATAGTTACAATTCCTCCAACTTTAGAAGAGGATTATACCCAAAATATAGAGCTAACATTAGAGCTTTCAATGGATTCTTAACCTTTTTTTGCTTGTGCCTACTAACCCACCCTAGCAGAACAATCACCTCAAAGCCTACATGGAAGAACACTGATTCTAATCCTCTTACTAAGGTAGCATCTCATCCTATTACTAAAGAAGTCATATTTAACCGTAGACTTGTGCTTTTTATGGGAGTCTACATAGCAATTACATATTGATAGATAGGAGGTATCAGATTCTATTTGCCAAGTGGGGAATGAATACAAAAAAATTAGGGAAATTTACACACATACCGTACAATTTTTATGGTTTTACATATCTAGCACCTGAAGTTCAATATTTACATTTATAGCATTTTTGTGTCATAAATTTTTGCATGAAAAAATATCCTCACAAAACGAAGGCGAAATTTCTGAATAGTGTCTTATCTATTATTTCATCTGACTTCTCAAAATTTGATACTGAAAACTCTCTCTTAACATCAAAACACAAAAACATAAAATCTATGGGTGTCAAAATTTTCGGAACCCATAGGAAGAAAAATAAGTGCTCAGGAAAAACAATGAAGCAAGAGTTTACAAAAATAAATAAGCATATGGCTCTGAGGAGCTTGGAAACCCACTTTTTTTTTAAAAAATTTAAGCAACAAAAGAATAAGGAAAAATAAAACCTCCTCAATTTTCTCAGGTTAAACAAAGCAGCAGACCTAAGATAAGATTGGATATTTGTAAGAGGATTCTAAAAATTATAAGTTATGCATGCTTCATGAACTAGGGAATTCTTAAAATTCAAGTTAAGAAGAAAAAAAAAGAAAAAGAAAACTGCGTACAATCTTCTAGAAACCTCCTACCATTTTTGTTCACTTTTTATGCAGTTTTTTAAAGAATATATTACAACTTATCTTTATTGTAATTTCCTATTTAATGGCTTGAAATTCTGCCGCTCTCCCAAAACTTTTTTTCTTTCCCTTCCTATAATCCTCCAACTAAACCACCTCTGACACATCATTGGGTTACCATAGCAAGAACATGCAGCATATTGTCTCTGCTGAGGCTGTCTTCCTAGAGCAAGAATTTGCTAAAGAGTTTTCCTTAGTGCTAGATGAAGTACCTATCAAAGACAACATAAGGATAAACCAAGCAGGGCGTTAGCTGACGCTACTACTTAGGGGATGAGCTAATCTATTCTTATTGAATTTAAGTAGCTATAGCCAACATGGTCTTGTATGGTTTGGGGATTGATCCTTGTAAAAATGTTAGAACCAAAATGAGGGGTTAGTCTAAATCACAAACTCTAAAATAATGAGAAATTGTTATGCTCCTAAGGGGTTGTTTGATTTGCTGAAAAATGAAATCAGCATAAAGGAATGCAGTGAAAAAGTAATATATCATATTTTTAATACTTTGAGTTGTTTGATTCAGTATAAAATAAATGCAGAGCTTTAAGATTTCTTGTTATTTTTTGTTTCGTCTGAAGAAAAAAATTTGATGTAAAATACGCACGTTAGCGGCGGCAAGAATTGGGCACAATAGATGCAGTGGCAGGCAGACCGCAGGAGTCAGTTGGCGGGCCAAGGGTTGGCGTTGATGGGGAATAATATACACAAAACACTGTATTTTAAAATTTGTCCAAACCAGAGATTTCCTGAGATATTTAAATTTAACTTAACAGAATAAATTCCAATTGCATTGCAAGTTTTCATAGCATTTATTTTCTTCCAACCAAATGCCTAGATTTCTAAAATTCCAACAAAAGGAATGCAACACACACCTTTTGCTACCAACCAAACAGCCCTTAATATGAAAATGTGCTAATTCAATAAGACCATAAAGAAAATACCAAAGCAACAGTAATTTTTTGAACAACTCTTCTTGAATGCCAACGTCAACAATGAACCTTAGAGGGAGGAATTATTCTATCATGTGCTAAAAATTCACAATCTATGCAGAGAGAAATGAATGGAAAGTTGGAGAACCTACTATCACCCAATCATATCATCAATGAATAAACATCCTCTCTTTTGATTCTAGCTCTTCTTCATGTTAGGCCATCTTGTCTAAATTATAGCTAATCTCATGACTAGGTTCATCTCGGCATCAGCTATCATCATCCCAAAAAACCCAAAACAAAGGATAAATATTGAGAAAATTAATGAATAGAAGTTATTGGGAATATCTAACATACAAACAAAACCTGAGCGCTTTGTACTTTAGCTGTGTGCGTGAAGCATTTTAATAAAAGGATTGCAATGAGAAGGCTCTGTTTGGTTCAGCTTTTTTTACATCTTTTGTTGTTGCTTTCAAAAGTTGAAATGACTTTTCTGAAGCAGTTTAGCAGAAAAAAAAAGAATGGAGAGAAAATTTTTTCAACCCAACAGCCAATACTTTTTATTAACTGATATTCCTACTGTAAAATAGCTAGAAAATAGATATCAAATGAAACCTGAAATTAATATTCTGTGGTTTAATTTATTCCAGGTTCAGTTTGCAGCAATAAATAATAGTGCACTGACTAAAAATGCTCTTTAACACAAAATGGTGATGTCCCAGAAGTTGATAGCTTGCTATGGTCAAATTTTACAAGATTGCTGCAGAAGTACACAAATTGATAGAGAAAGGAAATTTGTTGGCAATTATAACCTGTAGATTCACAGCGTGGTAGACTTGGTATACCTGTGCTTTTGATGTATCTGCAAAATGACATCTCTTAACATAAAATCATTCACTTTTTTATATGTTGGTTTGTTGAAGGTGGTAAATATAAACTTAAAAGAACATAGGGGCAAATTGAAATGACATAGTAATGGAAGTGCGCTTCGTTTGAACATCTAAATTGTTAAGAGCTTACTTGCAACTGCAACTTCCATAACTGAAATGGTATACACTTCAAATAAAGACTGTCTTGATTGTGCACAGTTACACGAAAATGTTTGTTTGCTTAGCCATCATTTTGTGTCTTCTTTCTGTTAAAGTTGAGCAAAACTATAGCTGCTCCTAATTAAAAAAAATCTGCAGGCTAGGAAACATAGACAGCGGGAGATGTTTAACAAGCTCGGAAGGAAAAGAAATTTATGTGCAAGAATTACAAAATTATCTCAAGATAAATCATCAGCGAAAAAAGTAATTGTGAATACACAATTTTAAATGATTTTGGAATTGCGAAGATTATTATTTCATCTGCAGTAAACCAGTAATATGTGCAGGATTGTTTTCAATTTAAAGCAAGCCAACAATCTTTGGACAGCTTTCTATCTAAGGAAATCAACAATTCCATCGACAACTACATTTCATTTATGGATTGCTGTCAATGCTAGATTCCTAATTAAAAGTTCTACTCTCCTTGAGACTGATAGATCCTTTATTATTGTCTCTCCTCAAAGCTCATAGGTCATTCATCAATACTGAAAGACAACTTCCATCCAGCGAAAGTGGAGAAAAAATATGTAAAAATCCTTTTAGAAAGAAGACAATGGCAACTGCCATGAAGAAGCGAGTGATCAAGAAGCAGGTACCTTCAATGTAAATCAACCTCAAAATGAAAAATTTAGGTCCAAAATATGAAAAATTCATTATAAATATTAGACTTAAAATTTCAAAGAGAGCCAACAACACGGGCAAATCTCAGCAACTCTCTCCTTTCTCTTTTAGCCATTTGGGCAGCAAACCAAAGACAATCAACCATTCTTCTAGCAAAAAGCTTATTTTGAGACATCACCAAAATAAACTTGGTTACTCAAAAAGATAAATCTCATATAGCCTAATTTATAAACAAGAATAAAACTAACATCTTAAAAGTAGACTTAGGAGCATCAAATCATATGAGTGGAGATGTACATGTCTTCCACAATTATAGTCCATGCCATGAAAAATTATGATATCCATATAGCAAAAGGGGAACCATTGAAAATGGTTGGAAGAGATTTTATCATTCTCTTAAAAAATCCAACACTCGATTGCATTATAATGCCAATCCTACACCACAACCTACTAACAATCAATAAATTGAATAGAGACAAACGTTGTATTGCTAATTTCTCATTTAATCATTGTAATTTTCAAGATTGGAACTTGGGGAATATGGTCGACAGTGTGAAGATGTGTTTGAGTCTACTTAAATAATGATTCATCATGGATATGGGCTCAAACAACAAGTGGTGCATGGACAAAAACAGCTATTTCAATTACAAATATACTTTGACTAATAATAGTGATGTCTTATTTTGGCATTATTGTCAAGAACACCCAAACTGTTAGGTATGACTCATATACCAGATAAGGGACAGATGCTGGAACGGATCAGAGCAAGCTCAAGAGCGAAGTGGAATGGGAGCATTTGTCTAAATGGGTACAATATAGGGGTATTTTTGTAATTTCACTAAAAATTGTATTTGTAACCCTATGGGAACCAATTTTCACTTCTGAAATAGAAACCCCCGCTCTGCTCCTGAGGACGTAGGCACATTGCCGAACCTCGTAAATATCTTGTGTTCTTGAATATTCTTGTGATTTTGTTTTCACTTCACAAACTTATCTTAATAAATTAATTACATGTCTATTCACTTACAAAAAATCAAGGACTTTCCATGCGAATTTTATCATTTGACTAATCACACTCATAGCTCCTATCCCTAATAAAATCGTTAAAAATTACTATAAGGGTTATCTAGATTAAAAAATGCTGAAGTGCTTGATAGTTTATTTACTTCATCAGCAATCATACATGTCACATTTGAGTTTTCTTAATGAACAAGAAATTCTAAGAAAGAAATTTTTTTGAATATTCAAGACTATAATTCACACACAATTTTAATAAAATATTTAATTCTTAAAATTTGATAAAATCAAAGAATGCTTCAAAACAGTCCCAATGAAATTATATCCAACATTAAGGTTTATTTGCCAAGTTATTTGTCCATTCCTCTCAAAAAAATGGGATTGTTGACAAAAAAATAATAATAATAAACACTACATAAAAGTAGCTAGATTATTAATTGCTCTCCACAAATGATCCTATAATATCTTGAGAAGTTTTCCAAATAGCAATAAATCTTATTAATAGAAATGCTCTCAAATGTACTTGAATTTGAAGTGCGCATTAAAGCCCTTTTGTATACATTTCAAATGACAAAAAAATTATATTCATCCAAAACTGTTTGACCTTTCAGCCTTCATTTGCATTCATTTGGAGCATCTGAGCATATTCGGCTCTAAGAGTCATGTGTTGCGTTTCAAATTGCTACTGCATCTCTATTTGTGAAATTATTTTATTGTTATATTTTAAAATTATTGTTGTAGGAATTTGTTTGTTGTAATAAGATCAGTTAAATTGTGGTGATTATAAGAAATTTGTTGTTTTGACCTTTTGGGAAAAAAATATGTATAGCACCATAGTTTTCTAAAAAGTTAGTTCACCCGCTACAACTTTCAAATCACATTTAGGGGTATGCATTATTTGGTCAAAACTGAAAAATCAAACTGAACTGAACAAGTTTGGTTAATTAAATTCGGTTTCACAAATGTATTTCAATTTTTTGTTTTTAAAATGTCAATATTCGATTTTTCAGTTTTTAAATTGGTTTTAATTTTTAATTAATTAAACAAATAAAAAATTAAAGGCAACCAAGAACCATATTTTTACAATATCTACTGTCTTCTTGTAGTCACAGATTTGTTGGTTAGTGTTGTGAGTTCTCTAAGACCTTAAGTCTGTACAATACTGTAATTAGTTACTTTTTTATCAATTTATGCTTATTTATTCAATACATTTTCTGTTTATTTCCACTTCCTTATATATTCTTTTATGAATTTCATCTTTTGTCATGACCAATGGGTTTTCTCTTGAATCTTCAAGGAAGATAAGTTATAGGATTTCAAGGACCCCCTGACGAGTGTTTTGTCACTGTGAATTACAGACGTCTTTACTGACGTCGCGTCGGACATATAGCTATGGGAGATAGTTTTACAGGTGTCTGCGGGGTATCACAAAGAAATGTGACTTCTTCCGATGGGCAGACAGTCCGACAATTTCCACTATTGATAGTGAAAGGGGTTGGATGATATCCCTGGAGGATGATGTAGCTCGTGATATTCTCGTCTGGATTTTAAAATTAATAGTATCATACTTTAAATTTTAATTTAAATAATTTTTTTTCTTTTTATCAATCTTGATACTCATTGTTAAGTGAGGTATGTATCTTATTTTTTGTATTGTTTTAAAGTAGTTTTTTTGCTTCTCAAGTATCAAATATATTGTTATGACAGTTCTGTTGCAAACAACATTACTGTACAAGGGTAGAATGGTCATTTATCCTAAAACAACTACAAAACTGTTATTTTCCAACAGCACAAACCAAATAACCAATCAACTTATTCGGATCAGCTACCACTCAACAGCTTATATAGATCAGCAGCTTATTAATAAACTACAGCTGCCTCAAACAGACCCTAAGTCCAGTATCACTTCTACACTGCATATCAGATGAATGCCTCCCATTATGGTAGTCACCGCAATCAACTTCAGTCAACGATGCCTGTCAACTTCAACTAACACAATTGCCAGATAACTTCAACCGTCATTATCTACGGCCAACTCTGGTTGTTGTCGCCTCTGTCCAACTCCGATCGTTGTCAACTCTAACCGTTGCTACCTCCAGCCAACTCTGGTCGCTTCCATCGGTGACTAACTTTGGTTGTTGCCACCTCTAGCCAACTCTAATCATTGCCAACTTCGACCACTGCTGCCTCCAACCGACTCTGGTTGCTGCCACCTATGGTCAGCTCTAATCGCCACCTTTAGCCAACTCCAACCACCATCGTCTCCATCTAGCTTCGGGCGCCACCGATAATCAACACTGACCACCACCCGTCGGCCACCGTCGATTATCGTCAGCTGCTTTCTATTCCTTGTGGTGAAGTCTCTTATAAATTCACATCATGCATCACAGAATCCCAATGTATGTTATGGAATAGTGAACCACCCAATGGAGCAATACATAACATAGTACATCATGTGGCAATGCACTCCAAAGATGATGACTTTCTCCTAACTCATACGGCTCTCTCCTTTCAGCCCACAACTATGGCTTACATGACCAACTATGACATACGTGTCTTAAAACTCGTGTAGCTCTGAATCCAGGCTCTGTGGCCTACGGACGTCATCACAGCTTTCCACTATGACCTACGTGGTCAATGCCCCTGTGCTCTGCGGATGTCATCCCAACACAAAACTGTAACTTACATGACTCATTATGGCATATGTGGCTCACAACTCGTGCAGCTCTAGACTCTAGACTCTGAAGCCTACAGACATTATAATAGCTCAAAACTAAGACCTACGTGACTAATTATGGTCTATGTGTCTCAAAACTTGTGCAACTCTCGACTTCGGCCCTTGTAGCCTACGAACATCATCACAACTCATCATTATGACCTATATGACTCACAATTCACGAAACTTCTGACTTCGACCTCTGCGGCCTATGGACGCCATCATAGCTCACAACCACTGTGACCTACATGAACAACTATGACATACTTGGCTCGCAACTCATGCATCTCTCAACAGTGGACTTTGCGACCTATGGTCATCATCCCAACTCACCATTGTGGCCTATGTGACTAACTATGGTCTATGTGGCTCACAGCTCGTGCGACTCCCAACTCCAACCCTTATGGCCTACTGACATCATTCGAGCTCACAACTACGACCTACGTTTCTCATGCAGCTGCTGACTCCGGCTTCTGCTGCATGCAGACGTTATCATAGCTCACCACTATGACTTAGGTAGATCACAGCTTGTGTAGCATCTGATTCTAGTCCCTGTGGCCTACAAAATCATAGCTCACAACTATGATCTACGTGAACAATTACGACCTACATGACAGACAACCCCTATACCTCTCGATTCCGACTCCTGCGGCCTATGAGCATCATCTCATCTCGCCACTATGGTCTATATGAACAACTACAACCTACAATTTGTGCAGCTCTGGACTCCAACCCTTACTGCTGACGAACGTCCTCACAGTTCGTCGTTACGGCCTATGTGACCAACTACGACATATTTGGTTCACAACTCCTACACCTTCCTACTACAATTCTGTGGCCTACCGAAGCTCTTGAAGCAACCATCCGCATGCTAAATGACCAACTTTTGCCATGGCTCTCTACTATGCCCCATAGGACAAGTTGGTTCTACATTCATTGCGGGCTACTTCCTCCATAGCAATCAACTACGACCCTTGCAACATACTATAGCTGAGAAGTATAGTCATTACAACAAAACTATGCCTATTATCAAATACTACTGTTGTACATTTGTAGTGATCAATATTGTAACTTCATATCTTCCTTAATTCAGGAGAAGAAATGACATGTGTACTTTGTATTCAAAATAGATTATTTCAATTTTGCCAAAGTCCATGATTTTTCTCTTTCCATGTTTTCCACATAAAAATTTCTAGTATCCCTGCCAGTTATTTTCCTTTATTTTGTTTGTTTGTTGGATTCTCATACAATGCTAAAACGATAATTGATTACTTTACCTCTGTGAAACTTCTGGCACTCGCCAATAATTCATATAAAATAATTTAAATAATTTCCATCTTTGTTATAATAGGTATATATCTTTTTATAATGATTTTAATTATAAGGATTCAAGTACTTAAAGCACAAAAGACGGATGAAAATTAATTTATTATTTGCTATACTTTTTGTAAGCAACCTGCTAAAGGGAATTTCAAACGAATGCTCCCAATAAGACAATACATGGTTTTTTTCGTTTATTTATTGTTTGTGATGAAAAAAGCCATCAGAAAGTTGGCATCTTAAATGGAAAAAAATTGGATTTTTTTTTCTTTCCTCAAATTTAAATTATTAAAAAGTTTTTTCTTAGAAAACAGACAAAGTTTATGATTTAAAAACTATTTTTCTAAATGACTGGCCGGTTTTCTTCTGTTATATATTAAGCACATATCAACGTTACATACATGACCACGACCTTTCCTCAACGCTGCGAAGAAATTATGGTAATAATTTTTCATAACAATATATCACATGTTGACCATTGTAAGAAAATATTTTTAATTTTAAATATATGCACGCATGCATGAATATGTGTGTGGGTTTATATATATATTTTTTAATAATATCTTAGGGTCCATTTGGAGTAACTGCGGTAGTTTGAAAAAAAAGTTATGAAGCTGTTGCAACTTTTTAAAAACAAATTCAGACTTTGGCCTTGTAACTGCCACTACACTTAGGGCCTATTTGGGGTAGTTGCAGCTGATCACATGCAGCTTAGCTGCCACAGGAAACTGCTACAGGGAAGCGACAGGCTATTTATTTCAGCTGTGTGAGAGTTGTTTCTGAACAAATGATCATTCTGTCACTGCTTGGTAATGTTGTTTTTAACAGAATTGTTATAGTCATATATTTGATAATTCAGAAGCATAAATTTATTTCAGAATAGTACAAAAATTTAGATACACACCTCACTTAACAGTGAGTACCAAGAGTGCAAAAAAAAGAAAAAAAAGTATTAAAGATGATGGCAAAGATGATATGGATCGAATATGTTATGCATAATATTCTATCATAGATATTTTATGGGTTTACTTGATGCAACACCTCACTTCAGATAGTGTGTGTGTGAGAGAAAAAATATCTTTCTTGTCATAACATTTGAAACTGGTGTGCATGAGCATGTTCAAACGGATCATCTTCTAGCAGTGAACATGAAGATGATGACGAAGATGATTTGTGCATTTCTTACAATATTTTTTCATTGAATGACCCAAGGGGTGTCAGTACTGAATTTCAGTAGCAATTGCATAATATTCTATCATAGAAATTTTCTTGGGCCATGTGAAGCAATGTCTCACTTTAGAGAGTGCGTGTGTGTAAAAAATGTTTTTTTTAACATAACTTTTCATATTAGGTTTGAACGAGTATGCTCAAACATATACAACTATACATGTCACCTAGTAGTGAGCATAAAGATGATGACAAAGATGGTATGTGCCCTTTCTTATATTTTTCTTTTCATTATATGCCTCAAGGGGTATCAGTACTGAATTTTAGAAGCAATACATAATCTACCACAGAAATTTTCTGGGGCTATCCGATGCAATGTCTCACTTCAAAGTATGTGTGTGTATGATAAAAAATGTTTTTCTTAGCATAAGTTTTCTGATTAGGTTTGAATGAGCATTCTCATACATGCCACAACTATACATGGGTTCTAACACTGAGCATAAAGATGATGGTAAAAATGGTCTGTCTTTTTTTACAATTTTATTTTTCATTATATGTCCAAGGGGGATCAGTACTAAATTTCAGTAGCAATGCATAATATTCTATCATAGAAATTTTCTGGGGCTATCCGATACAAAGCCTCGTTTCATACAGTGTGTGTGAGAGAAAAATCCTTTTCCTTGCATACATTTGCAATTCGGTTTGCATGAGCATGTTCAAACAGATCACAACTACATAAGTCTCCTAGCATTGAGCATAAAGATGATGAAAAAGATGATCCATCTTTTCTTACAAAAATTTTTCATTGAATGTCCCAAGTGGCATCAGTAATGAATTTCACTAGCAAAGCATAATATTTTATCACAGAAATCTTCTCGGCCTATGTGATGCAATGACTCATTTCATAGTTTTTGTGTGTGCGAGGAAAATAGCTTTTCTTAGCATAACATTTGCAATTCAATTTGCATGAACATGCTCAAACTTACCACAACTATAGTTTTCTAACAATGAGCATAAAGATGATGATAAAGATGATATGTGCTCTTTCTTACCAATTTTTTTCATTATATGCCCCAAGTGGTATCAGTACTGAATTTTAGTAGCAATGCGTAACATTCTATCACAGAAAATTTCTAGACCTATCTGATGTAACTCCTCACTTCAGATAGTGTGTTTGTGTGAGCAAAAATGTTTTTCTTAAATGTTTTTCTTAGCATAAGCATAACATTTGAAATTAGTTTGCATGAGCATGCTCAAACAGACCAAAACTACACTCGTCTCCTAGCATTTAGCATAAAAGATGATGACAATGATAATCTATGCCTTTTCTTACAATACTTTTTTTATTAAATACTCCAAGGGGTATCAGTAATGAATTTCAGTTGCAAAGCCTAATATCATAGAACTTTTTTCGGTCTATCTGATACAATGCCTCACTTCATAGATTTTGTGTGTGTGTGTGGAAAATAGCTTTTCTTATCATAACATTTGCAATTTGGTTTGCAAGAGCATGCTCAAATAGACCACACTATACATGTCTCATATCAGTGAGTATAAAGAGGATGATAAATATGATATGTCTTTTCTTACAGTATTTTTTTATTAATTGTCCCAAGAGGTATCAGTACTGAATTTCAGTAGATATGCTACCATCACCAAACAGAAGCATCCAAAAAAAGAACGCAGCCAAATCCATCCGGTGTAGATCTACGAGAAACGAAAATGTCTCAAAGCAAATATAGGAAAATGGGATACCGGAACGAATGGTTAGGGCAGAGGAAATAGGAGCTCCACGGGGAAGGAAAGTGTAGAAGACGAACATGAGGTCGAAACGAGAGGCAAACGCGTAAAAGATACAAGAGGAAACGGAGCTGCGGGATGGAACTTGCGACCCGCGTTTTACTACAGCCATCGCGATCAAAACGCCCGCCCCAAATGACTGAGATTCGTGGCCCCCAACCGCCCCGCGCGAAAACCACCTCCCCAAACGGACCCTTAATCAGTTAAGGTTCCAAAATGCAGATTTCAACAATAGCTTTTGAGAGAGCAGGCAAAAAGTAGTGTCGCCACACAATAAAAGCACGGTGCACACCCATAGTTAGAAGTCACCAACCAACTTTTGTTTTGTGCAATATATCACGAGCTTGCATAATTCTCTGTTTACTTGAATAGAATTAAATCGACCGTTAATCCAATTTCTTAGCTTCCTTAATCATATATTTTATATTTGATCACATAGCAATTTGTATAATCCATTTAATATTATGCGGTCAACTGTTATGATTACCGAAAACTATTTATTCAATATTTTTTTAGTATAATTAGATGTTTTGGTGGTGGGTCATAATCTAACAAGAGAATTTCTTGCAGCCTTCTTCCAGCTGGAAACAGATTATATATATATATATATATATATATATATATATATATGCCACAATAAAAAAGAATATATATATATATACATGCAATTAAATGCTCATAAAAGACTTGTCTATGGGCACAAGTGTTAGGCAACGATTCTGATTCTTTTATTGTTCTCCTGATTATTGGCTGATTGATATTCCCAAGTTTGGCACCTTCATATATCTCTCAGTGCATAAATATTCAAACTTTAATGTTAATAATATTCAATCATTCACATTAATAAAAATTTCATAAAGTCTTCTTTTAAGTGATAGAATGTATACAAATTGATTTTATATTCTAGCTAAATTAAATTATTTTTTCTGTGTGGCCGCACTTACCTTTATAAGTCTTGCGGAGGAACGGACATTTTCGTCTGAATTTTAAAACGGTAAGAAGTTGACGTTTCGATTAAATAATTTCGGGAGATATCGGGAGAAGCTGCTTGATCAACCGAAAATAAATCTACGCATCTTGAGTAGGGCTGTCAATTTGGCTCATTGTTCGTGAACAACTCGTGTTCGGCTCGTTAAGCAGCTCATGTTCGGCCCGTTCGTTAAGCCTAACGAGTCGAACACGAACAACAGTTTATTCGCTCTTGTTCGGCTCGAAATGGCTCGAAAAAAAAATTATATATTTTTTTTATATAATAATATATTACATATATTATTTATATAATAATATATTATATATATTTATGTCTAAGTTTAAATCATAAAACCTCATGTGACAATGTGGTTAGTATTTTCTTTTGTATGGATTTGATTCAGGTGCAAATCCCACACTTTACATCTATTTTTTTCAATTTTAGTTTAACGTATCAATTTCGAGCAATAATATTGAAATCGAGCCGAACAGAAACACATTGTTCACGAGCCAATTTTGAACAACTGATTTCGAACACGAGCTATTTTGAACGAGCCGAACATGAGCTAAGCCTGAGCTGGCTCAAGCTCGACTTGTTTACAGCCCTAACCAAAATCAGGAAGCTCCGGTTGCATGAAGCTCCTGCTAACGTTGGAGTTTATTTTTTTTTCATTGTTTGATGCTGTGACCTCTAGGTTAAATTGGAGTTAACATCATCATTGTCTAAACTGCAACTATTCATTAAAAAGATAAATGATAAATTTGGTTCCATTTGAAATTTTGCCTTTTCATTTTTTATTTGTATTGAATCATTGAACAAGTATGTACATCTTTGTGATGTTTGAAGATATCGTAGAAACAAATAAGCGCAAGTGATGGAAAAAAGCAGTTATTGATCCTAGCGTTTTATTTTTGCATTATGTCCCTTGTTTTTAAGTATAATTAGAACTGATGTATGTAAGAAATGAGTCCTTAAGAACCAACGAAACTTAAGCCATCTCCTCCAGTGCACATTGTTTACTTGGATTGATAGTTATTTACTACATCGTTCTTGGTGAATCTTTACTTCATGACTAACCGCAGATACTCACAGCCATTTCCTTCCACAGTTTTTTTTGGATTCTCAAACAAGGCTCTAACAAAAGCGCTTTTGCATCTTCCCTACATATTAACGTACCAGTTTTTTTGCCAGATTATAACATTGAATTTGCAATTTTATGAGAGTTTTTTTCTAGCTTTTTTTGGGGGAAAATACTCTTTCGACAAACGAACAGTATCGAAAACAGAAGATATCATGATTTGGACGATTCCTCCAGCAATGTCGCTCTCTTTAATGTAGTTCAAGCTTCTAATAAACTCACTTTTAGATAACAAAACTTGTATATTGTCATAGGGATACCATCTATATGAATATCACAAAAAGTACCTCTTTTGTTGTTACCCATTAACTCTCTTATAAAATTTCAATTGATTAAACTTGTTAGAAATAGCCATTATGTGAAACACGCCCCTCAATGCGGCTTCATATTTTAAATCTTTTTATTTTAAAAAGTCGAAAAGCTCTTTAATCTAATTGTGAACTTTGTTTTGATATGGAGATGAGATAAACGTTATAGCAAGTCATATACTGATGCTCATTTTTTATTTGGCTTAATTTTGTTCTATAGAGTCAAGTTGTACTTCTGTTTAACTATTCATGGAATAGTCGTTATAAAATGGACTTGTTTTCATTTTGTTTACTATACTTTATTATTGAATATATCAAACAACTGTCACTCTTCACAGAGGTGAATTATTGAATTGTTAAATTTCGTTTACATTCTCATCTAAACCTGATTTTTACAATCATTTGAAATAGGCTTGTAAGGACTATCACAGCAACAGGAGTGTCTCTCCTTTACGCGATAAGAAATATGAACTGGGACACCGTGGCCAAGCTGCCATGGATTATCGGAACAACAGAAGTGTTTCTCCTCTACGTGGTAAAAACTATGAAACAGGACACGGAGTTGCGATCCCCCTTGTGCATGAAAATGCAAGGTATTTTTATCTCCATCCTCTCATAGAGTCCATTTTGGTTTTATGTGCTTTTTAAAAATTTTTGAAACAGCAGCAACTTACAACCAGATCCGTCAGGCTGTAGTAGCAATGAGAAAGTTGCTTGATTTCCTTCAAAAGAAAAGAATATAAAATACTTAATAATAACTTCCAAAAAAACATATTTTCCCACAATAATTTTACAATTACTTTCACAAACTGTAGCTGTCCTAAATAAACCCTTAGATCCTTGGGCGTAGCCCTGTCTAATTGCAGACATGACTCCTTTATTCAATGATAACCCTAAACCTTGGTCTAACTAACCCCCAAATCATATATGTTGTTGTAGTGATCTTATGGGCATGAGAATGAACATGTCATTGCCGGTCTCACCGTGCTCGAGCCCTCGACACCAGCAAATACAGTTCAATAGAAGCTGTGTTCCATCTCCCATACATCCAGCCTACTCAGCTGGAGCACTCACCTATGGGCCAAGCAACCATTATCTCTATCAAGTCAGGCCAAGCCATAATTTCACAGACCCTTCTCTGGACATTTCAGAACTCAGAATCCAAACTCCATATAGCTCACCTAAGAGATGACGACTCCAGGTTCTAGTTTTACTCATAAGCTGCAGCATAAGTGCAATTATTTTCACTCTCTTTATGTGAAAAGGTTTGAAACCAAATTAAAATATGGCCAAACCTGAATTTGGCTACACAAATGAGGCAGTTTCTGGAAATAAAGTCAGTGTTGGTGGGTGTGATCCTTTTTCTTATTTGTTTTTCGGCGCAGATGGTATGTATCCAAAATGTGAAGTAAGATTACACCAATTCTGTATAGTATATAAAAGGCTTGGGACTAGATGTAGACGGTGTTGATTGATGCCACTTGAACAAAACATAATGAAAATTAGTTCCCCGCTTCTCCCATCATGCTTTGAAAATTAACCTTTCTTCAACCATCTACATGGCTTTTAGGCAATCATTTTCTTTAACATGTCGCTTTCTTTTAGATTTATTTTTGTCCAGTCATGCATTGCAGCTCTTGCTTCTTCACAGCAACATTGTTACAATAAAGAACTGGGGCAAATACATACTAAACACCCAAAACATTGCTATTTACTAATCTATCACCCTCGTCCCCTTTTTCATCTATATTAAATTCCTTGGTAAGTAAAACCGTAATTCATATTTTTCATTTTTATCAAATTCTTAATGATTTAATTGTGGCAGTGGCAGGCAGTAGTTCAAAGGCTGGAGATGGGATTCTCCTACTCCTCATGAAGCTTTTGGCCTCCTCCCACATGAAGATATTCACAACAAGTCGGAACCAGAGAAAGGATCTAAAACTTAAAAAAAAAAAGCTATAATAAAAATCAGAATAATAACCCAAAATCAAAATCCAATTGAATTGAATAATCCAAAGGCTAGGGTCTGCTCAGGACAGTTATAGCTATTTGAATTAGTAGCTGTAGAAGAACCTGTTTTACAACCATCACTTTTTAAAAAAAAGACAAATCGTAGTTTTTCTACAACCATCACTTTTTAAATATATATCTCTAGTCCATGCTTCCTAATCCAACACACCTAGCAAGTCCTTATTAGCCTTCAGAGAAACAGAAGAAGCTTGGCAGTCTGCTATGTAATGATGCACACACGTGCCACTGCACCTATTTGGACCAACATAGCCTTTGGATTCATAAAATAGAAAAGAATAATAATAAAAATATAAAAATTAAATCTATCAATTATTTTAAACTAAGTAAAAATTAAAATTGAATAAATAAATAATTAACTATTAAGATGCTCTTTGATTTGCCTAAAAATATTTATTATAGGTTGTGTGGATCATAATTGATTTTTTTTTTTAATTTTGTTAAAGAAGAATATTATTTAGATGAATGAAATTTTAAATTTCTTAGTTATTAATTAATTAATCATAAATTTTAATTATTAAATACATAAATAAACAAATATGTTACATAATGCTTAATTATTCTTCAGAGGACATTAACTGTATTGTGTAACCTAATTTCATTATGTGTTATATATGTAATTATGTAAATGAACCCTTCCTAAAATAGCATAATGAGAGTTGAGAGTATGATTTTGTATTATGAGTAGGGGTGTAAATGAGTCGAGTCGAGCTCGAGCTCGAGCAGACGACTCACGAGTTCGAACTAAAAATTTAATTTTTAAGAGAGGTCATCAGAGAGGATATTGGTGATCAAAAGGAAATGCGGCAGCTCGGCTCATTCACTAGAGAAAATTTTATATCCGGACACCGCACGTCTGGATGATCAACTGTCGAGTGTCATCTCCCCATACATGTCGATATCGGGCGACATGACACTTGGCCGTCCGGAAGTGCGGATGTCCAGACTAAATATATTTTACATTCACAAGGTCATCAGGGAATAGGGCTGTCAATTTGGCTCATTGTTCGTAAACAGCTCATGTTTGGCTCGTTAAACAACTCGTGTTCGGCTCGTTCGTTAAGCCTAACGAGCCGAACATGAACAAATTTTTAAGCT
>NW_018164666.1:4566709-4591414 GCF_001263595.1 Phalaenopsis equestris
TGCTGGTTCATCTTCGGTTTGCGTTGCAACAAGGTTTGCTTTTTCTCTTCGGTTTGGTTTGGGACACTCTTTTGCAAAATGACCATATTCATTACAATTGAAACACTTAACCTTGGATTTGTCGAAGTTACGTGGCTTTCGGTCTTCACCTCGACCTCCACCATATCCACGCCCACGACCACGTCCTCTCCCGTGACGTCCTCCTTTTTTGTTGTTGTTGGAACCTTCATCTTTCTTTGCCTTTGAGATTCTTGCCTCCCACTCGGCCTGGGTAAGGAGTAACTGTTCTCCACTACCCTTTGAGTGCAATCGCCCTTTAAGCCCTTCCTCGAAGGTCTTGAGACGACCTATCGCCTCGGATACCGACATCTTCTCAATATCGCCAAATTGTTCGATTGTTCCAATAATTTGGAGAAATCTATCTGGAACTGCACTGAACAATTTTTCAACAACTTCACTGTCGTCGAACTTCGTGCCCAGTGAGCGGATCTCACCCACCAGCGTGGTAAGCTTCATGGAAAATTCGTTTATTGTCTCTGAATCCTCCATGTGTAACTTGTTCAGTTGTCGTTTCAGAACCTGTACGCGTGCCTTCTTAACGCGATCTTCGCCGACTCGCATCTCCCTGAGTGCGTCCCAAGCCTCCTTTGCCGTCTTTTTCTCCGCGATTACCATCATCACGTCATCCGGCACGGCTTGAGAAATGGCTACCATGGCGCCTTGATCTTTATCATCGTCTTTTTCTTCACCTTCAATCACTGACCATACTCCTAGTGAACGCAAGATTATCTTCATCTTGACAGCCCATATGCTGTAGTTCGTTTCACTTAACGTTGGAAATTGGATCGGGATTGAGGCTCCTCTTGCCGTCGGTTTGATGACAGCAAGTGACTTAGATGGATCTCCATCATTTCCGGCCATTTCTTTGACACCTTCGCTTTGATACCAAATGTTGGTTTTCAAAACCAAACTTGAGACGCCAACAAAAATGGAGGAATTTTATTTAGTAGTTCACACCCTCTACATTTTCTGGTTTAATTTATAAGCAAATATGTCACATTTTTCTGAAAATAAAACTAACTAACCACTCAACGGTTTTCCTAACCACCTAACCACAAAACGGTTTTCAAAACTTCCTAATCCACATGAAAAATGTGCAAAAATACATAAACAATTTCTAGAGACAACTAGATTAACACAACAGAGCCAAGCCTGACCTCGCTCAAGCTCGGCTCGTTTACAGCCAGGATCTTAAGTTCACGTCAGCCGAACAGGACTTGATTACCTTCTCAAACAAGCCCTAGAGAAAATTAGCTTCTTGTACTTGTAAAATCAATATATATATCTTTTTTTTTCTGATACGTTATATATAAGGATTGAAATGTTAAAAAATGTTAGCCTAATTAAGTTCACATATTTGATGGCATAAAAGACAAAATTGATGTTTAAATGTTATGATTAATTGATAGATTTAGAAATTTTTTTTGCACTTAATTAAGCTATATTTTCAAATGATTGAAGGCTTAGGTGGCCATCCCTTCACTTAAGCGGTCATCCAATAGGCTGTTTGATTAGATATTTGAAGTATATATAGTTGTATATATTCGCGCCTGATAAGGCCCAAGCAAATGGAAACTTCTATAATTTTCTTAATTTATGTTTCCAATATTTATTTACATAAGGAACAATGCAATGAAAGTAAATTAGGAATTTGCATTTATTCTTTTTAGAGATGCATTTAACCATATGCCATTTCATTCAAGTCTACTTCAATCTTCTAAGGTCTCTATCGCCGTTTATGACTTTTAATTCTAGTCATATGTATCAGGAAGCCAAGATATTTTCCCTGTTCGGTAATCTTAAGAAATAATCTTCTTAATTATTGATAAATAGTTTGCTTAATAAGCATTTATCAATATTTGATATGTGCTAGAAAATTTATGACAGTACACTAACTGATTATTTTTCTTAGTGTGGTATGAAGATTCAACACATATTAAGAAAAAAGAAGAAAACTAATAATGAAACCAAAAGTTTTTACGTGGAAAACCAGTAAAATAAAAAATCACATGGTCTGACTCAGCTAAAGTGTTTCACTATAAAAAGATTATTAAAGTTGCAAGCACTTTTCTTACAGGCGGGAAAGGATTACTAGGTTTCGCACGTTACAACATCGATGTATGGATGAGTTTGTTATAGGAACGGGTGGCGACGGATATCAATCGGCGAAGGCCTGTAGATGGTGGTCGACAACAATCGGGGGTGGTCGACGGTAGTCGATGGTGGTTAACAATGAACTTCAGCGTCTTCTCAAACCTTCAAGTTTTTTCTCAAGCCTCGAACTATCATCTCCCCTCTCATAAGAGGGGAGACTTTATTTATAGAGTTTCAGGTGCAATTAACGTAGGAAAATGAACTACTTTCATCAGACGACTCAAAGGGTTTCCCTCAATCAGACGGCATTTGATGAACATTTGAGTGTCTTAACAATGTCAGAATCGAGTGATCTTGAGCTCGTTGGATTCGTCTTGTCGAGACGCTCAATTCAACTATAAACTCACTTGATTCAACATTCGTTTGACCTCCCAAATGTGTTTGAAAAAATTTTAAGTATGGTTTAATAGCTTGATCAGGGCTCAATCTGGTTCAAATTATATTAAGATTGGTATCATTGGGTTTGTCTTGTCTATCCGGTCAGTTTGACTATAAGTTTGCTAAAATCGAACTACTGGATAATTTTTTATCAAAATTTGAACATTTCTCACCCAAAAAAGTTGCTTCGAGATCCATGTCACGCCTCGAGATTCATATCGATGATGGAGATTTGTTGATGGTGTATCAGTATTAATATTAACCAAATATTAGTCAATATCAAGCAAAGTTGTAGTTATCAATGCAATTTTTTTTTCTTAAATTAAACACAAAAAATCATTTGACAAAGTGAAAAACTAACTCCCAAATCCGAATCGGTGCAGCCAATTTTTTTTATAGTATTGTTTTCCATTGTCTGATTGAATAAGAAGTGGTGTATTTATATTATTTTCTCTCTTGGTTCAAAATGTATAAAGAAAAGACATTGTAGCATTCTAATTTGATTAGGCTTGAAGCATGATTTTGAAAAGTCAAACTTTTGCCGAATGAGATTTTTAATTCAACAAATTTTATTTGATTTTTTTTTTTTTTGGATCACAACAGTTTTTATTTGATTAAGTACAAGATTTTATACATTGAATGAATCTCAGAAAAATTGAAAAAAGTATATAATTGCCATCTAGGCTTCAGATATGATTTTGAATTTTTAATAAATCACATGTTTTACTATGAAAATGTATGTCTCATACGAATATTCTCTTCAGCCTACATCGCATGAGGAAGGGAATGTACAATCACACCATTAGGATAGTGATAGCCTCCACCCATTTCTCCCTAACATCATCATCTACAACAAAAGTTCACCTACAACATCCCATTTTTGCTCAAATTCATCTAATAAGATCTCAACTTCTACGAGCTAGTTCCTATGCCTTGCATGGATATTCATTTCATGAGCTATTTTAGGCTAGTTAATTGCCCATGAGGAGACAAATATTTTATTACAAATATGGTATTCTCTCATTAGTATTTTCTATCAAACTTAAATTTAATTTATAAATTTCTGATAAATATTCTCATTAAACCAACTGGTAGAAATTTATGTTTGCATCTCCATTGAATTTGTGGCATCAAAAGATACACGGTGGTATATTTTATTTGTTGACAAAAGATGTCACTAGAGATGACTATTGTCGATTTAAAACAATCGATACCTAGTCGACCATGCAATTCAATTTGGGCTTGGCATTGGGTAAATCAGACCAGCTCAATAAAAGGACAGTCCATTCGCCTTTAATTTGATTAATATTTTGATATGATATAGGATATAAGGCACATATACCTCCTTAAAATCTATAAATAGACCATAAATTTGCTAATTCAAGGAATTTTGAGGTTTTAGGTCTTATAGAATTCTAAAACTTTGACCATCAATTAAAATTTAGTCAATTATTTTGGTGTTATCAAATCCTCCCTTAATCATCATCTTAGTCCCCTCTCCCCTTGGAGAAAAAGCAATTTTTTGCCATTTCATCTTAGTCTATGGACCATATAAACCTCTACTTTAGTAAATGTATAAAGTTTTAAGGATGATGATTGATTTCTCTCACTTTGCCACCATCCACAGGCCCCTCTTCAAAAAAGAATAACTATTTCACTAATCTTGTGTCACCATTTGATTGTAGTTTGTTTACTATCCTTTTCCCTTTAGAAAAAAAAAATTCCTAGGCTCCCTTCAACATTATCATTATCAACACCTCTGGATTTTATTTAGCACCACTTCCAGAGAAATTTTCATCATAATTTAAGTCTCTTAAATTATGTCGTTGTTTTCCTTAATTACAAAAAATAATAGCTTATTATAATTTAAAATTACAACTAGTGAAAATTATTCTTATTTGATTAAGTCCAGCATTTTTTCCTTCGATGTTTTAATCATAAAAAATCTCCCATTTATATTTGTTATTATGTATATATATGATTGTTTAAGGCTAAAGCAATTTTCTCTCTCTCTCATTAGCATAGATACATACAAATTTAATAGTCATAGTTAGTAGAACTACTAACAACCATAATTAAAATTTATATAATAACTTCAATAAATATGCAAGTCCAATAATATCTCATAATGGTGAGCATTCATCAAACAAAAATCTAAACCTCTGGCATACTTTTCTTACATAGTAAAGCAACATGTATAATCATGTGCCGTTTTTTATGTAACTTCATAAATAATTGGTCATATACTAAAAATTATCATACTTAGGGCATATCATCAATAAGTTTATGATCTCACAAAATCCTTAATTGATCAACCATAGTCATAACATTAGCAATTAGAGTCAAGATCAGTAGCTTTCGCCTCAATCAATGTTCTATAACAAAATTCTTGGCATGCCATTGCAAGCAGATGCTTGTTTTGCATTTGAAAAATGTAATTGGACTGTGTTCTTATAAGGAATCCGGCTCCAATATGAAGAGGGGAATAATCTTGATGAGTTTTGATTATAATGATTTTGAGGGTTCAACTTCAATTCTAATTGAGTAGATAAACATAAAGATTCAAATTCTATCCATCTAATAATACATTATTCAGTCACATTTAGCAAAATATGATTATTATTTCAATTCCATTAGTGATAACAAGATTGGTGTGGTGTACTATTATAATATTCACATTTCTGTATTCTCATTTTTTATGGGAGATTGAAAGGTTTTCAGGATATGGAGAACACTGAAACGGATGTATTTGTTGCTACCCGAATTATTTAATTAAGTGATTGAAAGATTCGTGTATGATGTATTAGAACTGAACTTGTTTAGATGATGATAACTATGTTTTGTATTCTACTTTAGGTTATAATTTAAACAAAATGTTTTTCCGGATATAAGAAACTAGTAAGTTTGGTTCAGCATGATTGATGACATTAAGTTTCATAATTTTCTTTGCGTAGTTAAGAAATTTTTATCATCCAGCAAGAATCTCAATGCATTTTTTCAGCAATAAACAATCTAAATTTAAATTCAAGATTATCCATGGCTCCAGTTTAAATAAGTTTATCTTCAAACTGATCGTTCCGACAAGGCGAACTTAATGATACAAAAATTGGTTTGATATGGGTCCAATCGAGCCTAGATCAAATCATTGAAGCACAATTTAAGGTTTTTCAATTGTAAGTTAAATGGTCAAATAGTTCCAAATATGACATATTAGTAGTCAAATCGAATGTCTCGGTGAGAGAAATCCAATGAGCCTAGGCTTGCTGAATTTAGAGATCATTAATGCACCAGAATACTTAAAAAAAACAAATGATCAATGGGGGTTAATATGAGTCACCTGATCAGATAGTTGGGGAAGTTATTTGCCAAAAGACCAAAATCTTTCCCCAAAAATCTTAAGAGGAGAAAGAGAGGAAGAGGAATTTAGAGTCAGCTCTAGACTGCAGATCCAACGAGAATTTTTGGCCTTCGCAGCTGTTTGCTAGATATGGCTCATATACCAGATAAGGGACAGATGTTGGAGCGGAACGGAGCGAGCGAGCGAGCGGAGTAGAGCAAAAACATATGTCCAATCGAGTGGGTTTTGTTAAGTGGGTTGGGGTGCGAGGGCAATGGCCCCGCGGTACAGTACAAGGGTATTGATGTTGTTGTGAGATCTAGATATATCAGTTTATGTGGTATATATATATAAATCAAACAGGAAAACAATCGACTAAGTGAAAAATAGAATGAGAAAATTCATGCTAGAAAAGAACAACGCAGTGGAACACACAAATTTATGTGGTTCAGCAAATTGTCTTCGTCCACGAAGTTGCAGAGGATTTTACTACTTGAGGAATAATTTATCTTGAGGAATTTATATCAGTCGATCACCTCGACTTACAAGAGGAATCTCTCACTCTTTGTTGCTCTCTCTCTTCTTCTCTCTCTGTCCTTCTCTCTCTATATCGAGAAACACCGAAGAAAACTCTACACCGAGATACACCGAAGAAGAAACACGTACAAGAGAAATAAACTCAATTTTTCATCTGCTAAAAGCCACCAAGAAGAAGTTTAGAGAGAACAAATTTCTTCTTCCTTCTTTCTTCTTCCTTCACCACAAGAAACTACTCCTTGCACTTCTTCTCTTCCACTATCCCGTGGAAGCTCGAAGAACTCTTCCTCTGTCCTGAGGAAACCTGAAGAAGAAACACAAAAAGTGTCTGTCGTAACTTTTAAATCTGAAGGAGAAACATCTCTTTTATCGCGAAACTGGAGGCGGGAACAGTTAGAGAAATTGCAGGTCGCGGTCGCAACCTTTCGCGATCGAGTGGGAGGAATCGTGACTCTTCACGATCGGGAGCTCCGTTTCGCGAAATAGAGGAGGCGGGAGCGGGAGTTAGTGAAATCCTGTAGTGGGAGGCAGGAGCAGAACTATCGGGCTCCAACGCCTAATAATCTCCCACTTGGAGACCGATACACATGCAGCAACATCTTCTTCGTCAGACTGATCTCCTCCATCATGAATCCTCCATGAATCTTCCACCTTGAATCCTCCACCTCTGCAACTCAATGCCTTTGTCTTCACTCCAGAAGACCAACTGAAGTTGTGCACAACTTCATTTTCTCAAGAGTAACACCCTCAGTTAACATGTCAGTAGGCTCCACATAGCTTTGCACCTCCAAGCTATTTCCTGGGTCATTCTTGTCTCTTCTTACAACTCCCTGCATGAGCAACATTCTGCCTCTGCTGAAAGCCTTTTTCAACAAGTCTAGCCTTTTACCTCTTACTGACAGCATGCCCAGTCTTCACCTGGTACACCCACTTGTTGTATAATGCATTCTTCCCTGGTAGAAGTTCTGTCAGCTTCCACTTACTCAAACTTTCATCTTGTAAGATTTCTTCATATCTCTGTGGTTCTTCAACATCTGTCTGTGGAACAATAGGAATGGGTGCCCCAGACCCACTTTCCTCTTCACTTCCATCACTACCCTGCACTGTGGCCTCTGGTAGATTTCCTACAACATTCAAAGCCCCTGAATCCAATATCAAGTCTTCAGCAGAACTATGAACTGCCAATAATAATGCATCCTGTGATTCTTCAGATACCACATTTACAATATCATTCTCCTTCTTTTTAGGATTATTGTGGTTCTTTTTTTATGTGGTCTGCCTTGCCACAATTCCAATAGGTTGTTTACTTACTAAACTTTCATTTTGATCTCCCTATACTTGAGTTCATGTCATGTTTTCTCTCTCTGAAATCAACATTCAGTGTCGAACTAGAATCTGGGACCTCGCCAGAATCTTTCCTGCGAACTTCCTCAGCCAAAATTAAATCACGAATATCATCGTATTTCAGTTTAAATTTATTTGAAGAACTACTAACTGCTATCCTTATTGCTTCCTAACTATTTGGCAATGAAGACAACAAGATCAGTGCACATATCACATCATCAAAATCAATTTTCATAGACGATAATTGATTTGTGATAGTATTAAAAACATTTAGGTGTTGAGCAACAAAAACACCTTCTGTCATATTTAAATTGAATAACTTCTTCATCAAGTGCACATTGTTATTCGTCGATGGCTTTTCATACATATCTCATAAGGCTGCCATGAGATCTGCAGTCATCCTTTCCTTCACGACAATGTGTGCAATGGACCTCGAAAGGGTCAATCGAATAACCCCCTGAACTTGTCGATCCAACAAATTCCATTCAGCCTCATCCATCCTTTCAGGTCTTTTCCCCAATAGCTGAAGATGAAGTTTCTTCTCATAAAGATAATCCTCTATCTGCATTCTCCAATAACCAAAATCTGTGCCATCAAACTTCTCGATCCCTAAAACTTTCACTTCTTCTGTAGTCATCATTCTTCCTCAAATCTGAAGTCACGCTCTGATACCAGTTGTTGTTGTTGCGAGGTCAAGATATTCCAGTTGATGTGGTATATATATAAATCAAATAGAAGAATGATCGACGAAGTGAAAAATCTAACGAGAAAAATCCACACCATAAAAGAACAATACAGCAGAACACACAGATTTACGTGGTTTGGCAAATTGCCTACGTCCACGGAGTTGCAGAGGATTTTACTACTTACTACTTGAGTACTTGAGGAATTTACACCAGTCAATCATCTCGACTTACAAGAGGAATCTCTCACTCTTTGTTGCTCTCTCTCTTCTTCTCTCTCTGTTCTTCTCTCTCTATACTGAGATACACCGAGATACTCCGAAGAAGAAACACGTACAAGAGAAATAAACACAATTTCTCTTCTGTCACAAGCCATCGAGAATAATTCTAGGGAGAATAATCTTCTTCTTCCTTCACCGCAAGAAACTACTCCTCCTTGCACTTCTTCTCTTCCACTGTCCCGTGGAAGCCCGAAGAACTCTTTCTCTGTTCAGAGGACACTTGAAGATGAAACACAAAAAATGTCTGTCGTGACTTCTAAATATGAAGGAGAAACATCTCTTTTATCGAAAAACTGGAGGCAGAAACAATTAGAGAAACCGCAGGTTGCGGTCGCGATCTTTCTCGATCGAGCAGGAGGAATTGCGACTCTTCACGATCGGAGCTCCGTTTCGCGAAATATAGGAGGCAGGAGCAAGTGTCTTCTTGATTTTCATTTTTCTTCTTCTTTGGACTTTCACCATTGTCGACCACCGTCGGCTGTTCCTACTTGCTTGCAGCTGCCAGTAATGTCATATCCCAAATACGGTGTAAGATGTTACACCCATATTGAAAATCTAACGATAATTTCTGACATCTGTAGCTGCTGACCACCGACAACATCTGCAACCACCGGTAACCACTGGTAACGATCATTATCGTTGTAGTCATAATACAAAAATTGTTTCTGACACATGTACTAATTTATATGATGTATACCGATAATTATTACATCTTGTGTCAAATAGTAACATAGCTCTCTCAATTGTGAGAAAAATATGTACTTTTGCACTTACACACTTATAATAGATTATTTTAACTGGGATAGGCCCCCAGGTTTTTTCCATTTCCATGTTTTTCCACGTAAAACATCATTGTGTCTTCTCCTTCTAATTTTCAATTATTTGTGTATGTACTTGATTTTCATGCAATTCTAAACAATTAAATTATTTAAATTATCACTCTACAGCTACAAATTTTCCGACGCCCAAAAAATTTTAAATTTATTTAATTTCAAAATGAAAGTAATATATGATTATTTAATTAAAAATTATACACACTGTTCTCAAAATAAGTTTATTTGATAAAATTAGTTGATTATTTGTGAGTTCTTTGACATAATTTAGTTAGGATTTGCAACCTATTCATAGTTGGCCGGCAATTCTTATTTAAAGAACTCTGCAAGAGCTCTTGTCCGGTCATGTGAGGTTATATTATTAGTATTTTTTTATAGGAACAAAAAATTTTAGTTTACATTGCAACTCTTATCTAATTTATAAAAATAGAAATTGGAAGTGGGTCTCATGGTGGTTCGGTTTTTTCGGAACTTTAATTGTTGGTAATAATTGGACGTTTTATTGATCAATATTAAAAATTATTAGAATATATGTATGATAGATAAATCGAAAAAAACAATTAGATAGAAATATAAAGAATTAGATATAAAATTTAGGGGGATTTACATTCATACCACTTAAGACTATCCTATTTATTTATCTAACACCTAAAACCCTTGAGCATCGAATTGAGCAACGAAGACTCCGAAGGAGGGGTGCAATGACGCGAACAAAGCAAAAAAGTATATCTATCGGAGGATCGTGAGCTATAAAAGTGGAGGAAGAGGGTGTGGGGGTATAATTGGCCGGGCAACTATAAGGGTTTCATATGAGTGGTAGACGAGGGAGAAACGAGAACGAACAAAGTGGTATACTTTAGGGTTTTCAAAAGTTTTGAGTTTTGGAGCAGTAAATAATGGGCTTAGTTAAATAGGGTAGTATTAAACGGTCTATATGTAAATCTCCCTTATTTTTAAGGTTAGCTTAATTTACATTGTCGTCTTCTTCTGTAGACGTTCTAGATCCATCATTGTACTCGCTGGTGAGCTCTCATCGATACCTTCTTTAATAAGCTCCAATCACAGCACCCATCAACAAGAGATCTCATCGTTGCACTCAAAATAAGCTCCCATTACTACGTTCTGCAACCAGCTTATGTTGTTGTACTTTCCAACAAGCTGCAATTCTTTTATTTTGTATAAAACTCCACTAATAATCTTGGTTCTTTAAATTTTTCTGCTTGTTCGGTCACCATCTTCTCTAGCTAGACCCATCATCGCTCCTCCATTGAGTAAACACAGTTGAATTTGGCTTTAACATTCCATTTTTTAAGCTAGCCAATCTTGAGCTCTCTCCCTTTAAGCTTAAATTATGCTAGAGCTCGAGTTCGAGCCCATCATTGAGCAAATGATTTAAGCTTGAATTAACTCTATCTCGAACTTGACCTGACACATTTACACCCTTAAATAATACAAATAAAATAAAACAATATTGCCTAAACGTAAATAAAGTAAATTTGAAAAATTTTCAAGGATTTTTCGAAAAATTAACCCTTTTTTAGAAGGATTTTTGTTTTGTAATTCATATAATAGTTCATTATGCAACTTCATTAATACCACATCAAAATGCTTTTGATATTGATCAGACCCTTATTACATTTTACAAATTTCATTGGAATCGCAAGTATTGTATGTAATTCATCATCATTCTTTTCCCTTAAATTGTCAAAAAAATAGGCAAACACTCTTTAAAAGAGGCTTCCCTCTATTGCTTGTATGTTGGCGATTTTATCAGCTCCTAGATCCCTTTTCATATGGGAGATTCTAGAAGAGCGATTGCTCGCAAATTTAATTTTTTTACACTTGACCTGCACGAAGAGTTGAGTGACCTTACAGAGTATCTTGACTGCTTTGATGACGATATAACTTCTTTGTTGGTCACTAATAATTTTTGTGAGTTTTTGTCACAATGCTAAAATTTGGGGCATATAGCAGCCACTTGGAACTATTTTTGATTTTATGCCAAAGATAAAGTTTGATCAAAAAATAAGTTCCTCATTTCAAATGAAAATATAAATTAAAAAATTTTAAATAGAGCATAAAAATTTAGATAATAAATATTAAAAATTTTGAAATTGAGCACACAAGCTTTGTAATTGACATTTTTTTTTTTCTAGAGAACGTCATAGCTGCTGGCGAAGCAATCTGTCCTCTTTTAATAGTTCAATTCTTTCTTTCGTTTGGATATCATTAAGTAGTGTACTGACGAAGGTTGGCCTTGGGTTTTCTTCGGTCCCCAAATTCACTTCCTTTAGTTCGTCTATTGTTGATTGAATTTCTTCTTCAAATTCTAACGGCATATCTCCTATTGAAGGCTATTCTGCACGTTCCATGTCAATTTCTTTGAAAATAACATAGGATTTTGAACCAACAAACAATAAATAATTACATCATTATATAATAAATTACTTTCATCGCATAATTGACATAATAAAATGATTTTCCATTAACCCAATATTTATTTAATATTAGCAAACACTTAATTTATTAATCAACAAATTTGATCCACATGAAAAGAAAAATTATTTATGCCATTGAAAATTAGACAAATAATGATTTATTTTCATGTCTTCCTTAAAATCACCTCTGCAACCATTTATGATTTCATCAGTACCTTGTGCTACATAATATTTATGATAGTTTGCAGGGCATCGGAGAACGTGAAATATATATAGATATATAGACATTTTCTAAATTTTCTTCATCATAGTTAATAATTCTCATGGCCTGGCATTCCATGATCCAACAATAATGATCCAACAATAATTCATTAATTATTTGGCGCGACCGGCATCTCGCTGGGCCGGAGGTTAATGGGCGGCAGCAAGCGGGCCCCTATTTTGTCGCTTTCTTTAATATTAACTGTCGAAAAAAGCCCTACCTAGCGTGCGAAACTACGACGAGGCTGCGTTTATTCTTCAGCAGAAAATTGCCGGTACGCAAAGGATAAATCAGAATTGATGGCGGTACGGAGATTCTGGCGGAAGGGTACGGGTAAATTGGGAATCACAAGAGTTGCGTTTAACGACAACTGCTGAGATTTATAAGTGCAAATCAGGCACAAAAAAACATGGAATCTAATCTGCATGTGGGCGCAAATGATTGGGCGGCAAAGGTTTTGTATTTAGATGGGAGGAATAATATTTTGGTGATTCATTTTTAATCAAATTGATAAACTGATTGCAAATTTGAGATTGTTTTTTTTTTTTTTGTCAAAATAAATTTTTGTTGAGGTTTATTGTGTCATTCTTTCATCAATGCTAGAAATTTCTATTTTTTTATGATAAATAAATTATTTTTTTTATAATCATTAATGAACTTGAATGTAACAATTCAACTAAGTTATGTAATTAAGAAGCATAGATGTTTGTATTTATATATTATTTTTTTTTCATGTAACTTGTGTCAAGTAATTTATATGGGTTGTATGATGCAAAGGCTTTATAGGGTTTTTAAAAATTGAAAAATATGTTGTCTTGTATTGCACTTCTTCAAGATAATTATTTTTCAATGCACAATGGTCCGCTAGATGCAATGTTCTCATCAAAATGCATAAAGTACATTCAATATGGTAGATTATATTGACAAAAACGAAAAATAATTTTATAGAATATGGACGCCTGGCATACCATAACAAATTGGACTCATTTGTAAAAGTTTTTGTTTACATGATTTGTGGATCTATTAAAAAAGGGATTATATATTATTGAAATGTTTTCAATCATCTTAATTATTAGGGTGAGTTATTAAGTCTTTATTAGCGTAAATATTTCTAATGCATCGTTTAACATAATCTACAATTCATTTGGATATGTAAAGCCTTTAAAGTCTATATTATTCAAGATGATGCAGCACCTTCTATAGAAGATCTGATAAATGTTCTTCCTCTAATATATTTACTTGTTATAAATCATGTGTGTGTTTGTGTGTGTACGCGCACATATATTTTTATGTGTGCAAATATGATGTGTGCAGATATGCATGTGTGGGTGTGTGGGTGGGTGGGTGGGTGGGGTTGTGTGAGTGTGTGTGTGCGCGTGCATGCATGTATATGTTAGATTTACATGTAAATAAATGAGAATTGGTTGGTATGTATGCACATTTATTTTTATGTGTGTGTGTGTAAATTAATGTGTATATATTAGATTTGTAATATATAAGAATTAGATGATATATATGTAAATGCATCAACAAAACATACAAATATTTAGAATATATTATGTATAGATGTCAATTTGAGCCATTTACATACATGAATATGCATGAAATTGCCTATGTATAACTAAGAGTTAAATGTCTTCATCTTTAAATCTATATGTAGGCCACTGATGAATATTCAAGGTTTAAGATCATAGATGTACAATAGTTTGTATCAAGGTAGAAAAGGACTCATTAATGAGTTCTTGAATGGTGAAGGAATTTGAGCAAGTGGCATCACAACATTTCATTTAATTTTTAGAAGATAAGTTTCAATGCTCATTGGTGAAGCACAAAAATCAAGCATACTTAACAACAAATGAAGTCAAGTTGGATTTATGCAACATGTGCTTTCAACCTAAGTATTTATACTATACTGCACATGAAGAGTATGAATCAGATGTTTATTATGATCACATCATTGCTTCTTCAAGTTCCCCCCCTCAAACTGAATATGATCCTACCATATATAAGGAAATAATTTTTGATTCAAACATAGCTCATTTTGTTAAAAGTGTTCCTGAGGGTGATCTTCCACCATCCACCAAACAATGAAGAATAAAGATTATATGATTTATTGAATGTTGCACCACAACTTCTATGAAAAGATTGCACAATGCATTCAGAGTTATCAATAGTGTTCAGAATGTTGAGCATTAGTTTTTATTATAAAATATCCTAGAAAGTATTTTAACCTAGTTATAGTGTTACTAAATGAGACAAATCTTAAGAAAATTCTAGTTTCTGAGGTCCTTTACAAAACAAATAAATTGGTGTGAAAGTTAGGGTTAATATCCGAGAAGATAAATTGATGTGTTAATGGATGCATATTGTTTTATAAGGTAGTTGCAATGTAGATTTTGAGATGCTAAGAGACTCAAATCAAAGAGTAAAAGAAGTAAGAAATTAAAAAAAAAATCATATAAACATAATTTTTACTTGCCGCTCATTTCCCATCTTCAAAGACTCTTTGCCTCTATGCATGTAATTCCTCATATTACATGTCACAAGAATAGATGTGGTGATACTAATTCCTTCACTCGTCTATTAGATAAAGAAACCTAAACTTTTTTTGTCATAGTTATCGTAAGTAGTTTGTTGACAAAACTTGCAACATTAGGTTTGACTTATGTGCAAATGGTTTACACTGCATAGTCAGACTGTAATGCCCTACTTATGTTGACTAGTGATTGATATGTTATATAACTTACCATCTGATATGTGCATGACTACACCATTCTTATTTTTTATGTTAATTATATTGAGTTTATATAACCCAAAGAGGAAAATTAATGTGCACTTATAACCCTTAATAGATGAGCTTCAAACGTTATGAGATATTGATGTGCTGACTTATGATATTGTTATGAAATAAAATTTTTTGTTGAAATTCACTGTGATGTGGATAATAAGTAATTTTTTGGCATACAAGATGCTATCAGGTTATAGCATTGCAAACAAATTATCTTGCCCTTACTATATATATCTGTCAAAGGCATTTACCTTAAAACATAGAAGAAAAAATTCCTAGTTTGACAATCATCAAACATTTTCACCTTAAAATTAATGTACAACTCTCATCCATGGTGCCTTGATAAAAGAACTATTATGCGGATGTCAGAAAACACTTTTAAAGATGGATGGAGCTATGTCATTGCTGGTAATGATGACCATCTCCAATAGTTCTTTCTCAATAGGCAGGCTAGGTTGCCTCCCATGGGTGAAAGAAACGAGTTCAACCATTTTTGCATATTAGCTCGGTTCAACCGCTTCAGCATGTAGGCTCGGTTCAACTTCGATAGGAAGGCTCTGCTCAAAAAATTAAGCTTGTAGACTCCAAAATAAGCATAAAATATGCTATACAGTCATATTTGTGTATACATTTAATGTTATACCATTGGAGTATCCAACTTTTACTCATTTCTTATTAGAAGCCCTCACAGTAATAGCAATAAAAAAAGTTTCTTTGAAATAATCTTGATATATTATGTGTTATTTCAAATCTCTAATGTTAAACAGATTATCTAAATGAGAAACAAAGAATTGTTTGATTTTTTCCTTGCATGTTCTTTCGCCATGTCTTAGCTTGCTAGCCTTCCCCGGCTTTATTTTAATAGTTGTCATTTTAGTTATCCATATTTACTATTTTCAAAAGCATAGAGACTACCATCAACAAAACTTGTATTTAATCTCAAACATTTAAGAGATTATAACACAAGAGCTCAAAATCATCTACTAATGCGTTTGGATCCTCATAATATTCAAAAAGATATTTTTGATATATCCTCTTAATGATCAAATAACTATAAACACTAAAATGAAATCATGTATGCCACTAATTTATTGATGTCAAGGGAAATTAATTAATAATTTGGATCTTACATACCAACACATGAGCAGATAAACCAATGATTTTTTTCAAGTACGTACTCTTGTTAAACTAAATTTTAAAATAATACAATAATTTCGTTTCTTAATACTAAAATTGTTTCCATCCCTTGTTATTATAGATCCGTATTAGATTTCATATTGCATTAGAATTTCAATCTTTTCCTTATAATATTAAAATGGAAGATTTACATTCATACCACTCAATTCCTATGAATTTAGATATCTAACCCCTAAATTTCAATTTCTTACAAAGGCATCAGCTTATCTATGCATGAAAAGTCACTTTCTTAAAAGTTTAAACGATGAAGTTTTTTTATGTGATGGGAAAGATTTGGGTGGTATAAATATAAAGAAAAACAAAATAAAGGTGCTAAATATGTAAATACATATGAATTGGGTAGTACGCAACTAAATGCCACCTAAAATAATATATATTATTTATGATTTACAAGAAGTGGCCACTCTCTGGTAAGACTAATTAACTAGAAACAACAACCACTTATGTACATATTGTACATGGCTCATTTGACAACCAGGTTTTAGTGTTATAAACGGACAAAAATACAAAATTCTAAGCCAATATTTTTGAAAGTGACTAATTTTCCCCTCCATAATTGAAGCTTTCCATATACTACAATGAATCCTATTCGAAATGACAGCTACCTTCCCAGAGAAGAGGAAAGTCTATATATATATATATATATATATATATATAATGATTTCAACTGAACATTTTTAGAATAATATCTTGAATAAAAAAATAAGAGAATTCAATATAGACAAATTAAATTTAGTTATGACCAATATATTATGGTGTGATGATTCTTTTGTTCAATAAAAATTCAAATATAAATCTTATCATTAATGCATTCCAATCAACATTACAATTCATATCATATCATTTAATGAATCATATCCGCATGCAAAAACTACAACCTTGAATCTTATTAAGCTGTCACACAAATAATTATTAGTTCCTTTTTTCTATCATATGCATGCATTACTACAGATATGATAATTATTTATAAAGAGATGGGGAGGAAAAATAGATCTCTCCGCATTTATTGCATGCATTGGTAACATGGGCTGTTTGTGGTGTTTGCTGTATTTGTAGAGAGAGATAGTGGAAGAGAGAGAGAGAGAGAGATATGGGTCTCAAGTAAAATAAGAACCTTAGGGCATGTGAGTGTGTTAAGTGGACGTGATGAATTTGAAGTGGATGAGAGGAGTTGGGTTTGTTTATTGGTTTAAAGTCAGATATGTGTTGGTCTGCTGGCTTTTGGTGGAAAGTGATGGATCTAGCTTTTAATGGATACCATCATTCTGCCCGCTAAATTCTCTTATTTCTATTGATATATATAAAGATATTTGAAATATGACCGTTTCTAAGTCAGAATTCAAAAATAATTCAAATAAATTAATCATAGATATGTTTTGGTAGACAAGGAGATTAAGACAATTAATGTTTGGGGATGAAAGTTCTGTTTTTTACTTTAGAAGCATGCACAATCAGCGTGCATTTCAGAGGACTCTTTCAAAGAAGGCAAGTCACACACGCAAACCCTAAATAATATTATAAAATTAAAAAAAAATAAAAGAAAAATAATCAATAATTGGTGCTGCATTATGTGGTACATTTGGCATTCCATAGGTTGAAGAACCTAAGAAGCTTATCTCATTCCCCCCATAAATTCTTATCATCTTGAGGTTGGAATTATAATTATGGAATTAAAAGAAAATGCAAAAATTAAAAATCATATATTTTATGTATTAAATTTAGATAAAAAATGGCAGCTTCCCACTTGGGATTGCAGAAAAACATTACAGTAATGGCTTATTTGGTTGATGGTGGAAAAATAATATATTAAATAAATAAATAAATAAATAAACTATAAAGTTTGCTAGATTCGATTGTTGGTTTGGGTGTGATTAGCTACAAATCAACAAACGTTTAAAATTCCAAAAACCCCATAAATGCATTGATTCCTGTTCCAAATACAAGACAAAATCAGCGGAAAAAACTATTCTTTAAAATAACTTTATTTCTTAAGAGATTGTTTGATTCAATGAACATGTAATATGTGATGATATATTATATTATTTAAAAGAGAAATTTACATCAATACCACACAATTCATGGGTATTTGCTCATCTAACATCAAAAGCTTGATGTTTTATATTTATAACACTTTGATACGATAAACATAAACATGCATAAAAAATATTTTATTTTTTTATTTTTTTGCAGTATTAGTAAGAGTGGCATTCTTTACCCGATGTTAATGTTATGTAAATAAAAAAAAATTGAAATGTTAAATATATAAATATAAAAGACATGTTTGATGTTTATGTAAATGCCTCTAAAAATATCAAAGACATTTTCAAAAGAAAAAAACTTTTCGAAAAATGACTACCATTTTATATTTTTACTAGAAGTACATGTCAACCAAGGATATCATACCACTAAAAAATCATATAACATTGAATAAAATTGTATTTAATATATGATAAATAACATTAATATTAACATATTGATAATACTAATGTCTCAAATACCAATCAGCCTAATCTACTAACAATCAAAAGAGCAGAAAGAGCCGTCTTCTTTCACAAGATAAAAGGTTGCTTGACTTGGTTCCTCACTGGAGACAGTTCGGATAATGTTGTCATCTGCAGTATCTATAGATTTAAGAGAAGACAGAAGGGGAGGGTTCAAAAAGATTTGATTTTGTTTAGGTGGGGAAGGAGAGAGAAGGACGGGAGACATAAGCCCACCATGGCAGCTTAATATCTTCATGTTCTAGCAAAGCAGCTGTCTTGGAATATTATGATCTTGTCTATATCCCCTTCTTAAGCTTATATAGATTTCTGATATTAATTTGTCCATATCTACCTTACTTCTTCCTCTTTGAAAGAAAGCTATTCATATCTGAAACTTATTTTGCTTTTTCTCCTCCTACCTTACTTACTTCCTCTTTTATAGAGGCTATTGCTATTGAAAGGTTAAACCTTTGAGCTGCTTTTCCATCTTTTCTGAATTTGTTTCTCCTTAACATACTGTCAAGCTTGCATTTTTATTTTTTTTATTGTTTCTCTCTTGTGTATTTTGGGTGCCCCCTTGGTTTCTGTCTTTCTAAGCAAGAGAAGAAGGAAACTGTGATCATTCTTGCTTTGGTTTCTGTCGTTTGGATTTATAAGAATGGAAGATTGATGAGGGGAGGGTGAGGAGAGAAGAAAATGGTTGTTGAGCAGCAGAAACGAAGTTCACAGGTGAGTGAAAAACATCTTTTTTTTTTCTCCTTTGGAGTTTTAGTTTATAATATGCTATTAATTCATTTTTCTGGGCTGATTTGGGTGTTTGATCAAGTTTATGAAGATACAACTTTAATTTCAAATTGTGGGAGTTTTTGATTTTTCTGTCTTAGTTCTGTCTGAAAAAATGAAAATTCATTAATACTGCAGATTGGTCTTCTGGAATCCACTGTTCTTCCTTTGTTGTTTCCCTTATCCTATGATTGGAGATGATTATGTTTTCAGTTTAAATTAATTTTTTTGGAGGTTAGAGGAAGAGTTTTATATTTGAACGGGGAATCTTCACTGCATGTTTTAGATATGTACATCTCAGTTTACTGCTAAAATTGCTATTAATTAAAAATAATTATTAATTATCTTCTTTCAATGCCTAGCATAATGTCTCTTTAACAGTTTTTGGTGCTGATTAGCTGATTAAAGCAAAGCTTTTCATTTTCAGTTCTACTCATCGCTGAAGTTCTGATCTTGAGTCTTCGATTTTATCAAAAATTTAATTGCGTTTTTCAAATTTATTTTTTTCCATTAATTTTTGAATGATAAACAGTGTTCTCCATTGATTTTCATTCTAGCTTTGCCATTTTGGTTAGCTTGGTTAATTTATTCGCATTAGATTAATTAGATGGAGTCCTGATTGCTTCAATCTAGTTTCAGCAATTTTGGCAAAACAAGCGAATTATGGTTGGATTTAAGCTAAAAATAATGAAATTAAAAATAAATTAAAAATAAGGAAAAAAAAAACTGTTAGATAGTATTGGAATTCCCCAGCAGAAGTTGATCCAAAACCTCAGAAACAGGTCGATTTCAGCAAAGGGCCCATTTGCTTGACTTAAAGTTAGACATTATGTTTAAAAAATAACAATCATTTGATTTGATGTACTTAAATATTTAATTTTGTTTTACTTTCTCCTTCAAAATCCCTTGAAAAATAAAGATTTTGATTTCATAAACAAAATAAATGAAAATTAAATCATCTCTTTCAAACAAAGAATATAATGCTAAATAAGTTTACTGTTAAAGCTATGTTTGGATTCATTTTTTTATTATTTTTCTGGCAAATAAAACAGCCAAAAAAAATCAATATGTTTGGATGAAAATTCTTTTTTTTTTTTTTTTGAATAATTTCTTTACAAATTTTTTACATAAAAAAATCAAAAAAAATTAAAAAAGCTCCCAAAAGGATGCTAACAAGTAAAGCTGCCCACCTGAAGAAAATCTAAGCGGTTCATTTCCAACAAACAAGTTGCTGATACATTCTAGTAGAGTCATTTTCATCTCAGACCCCACTGCTTACATTTTTTAAATGCATAGTCGGTGTGGGACTGCCATATGACTTCATGACTTCATCAAATTGGCAATAAATTTCCTTTTTTCTTTCTCAAAACATTTTTTTTCCATTATAAATACTACTGTCCTATCCTCCTGTTTTGATGCTGGGCTAATATGCCACCCTGTGGTCTTTAAGTGGGACAGCAAAAATAGCACGGTTTATGATTACTCTTCACTTTTTTTTTTTTTCACTCATATGTTATATGCTTTTATTTCATTTCTGGTATGTGCTTGCACCTGCATGCTCGCGCGCACGCACATGCACTTTCGAGATTGTGCAGAAAGGGTTTATACCACAAGGGATGCAACCTCTGCAGCCTACTGAAATCAGTGATGGGCTCAAGGATTGGAGAAAATATTACATCAGGACTTCTGACGTAATTTGAGTCTGGAGTCTAATAGTAGGGTACCATGTGTTAAGTGAGTCCACTGTAATATATTGAGATTGGTCAGTGTTAAAATTTATAAGGCCCACTTGACACGTGGCGCTTCATCATTGGACTTCGGTTGCATCCGGAGTCCTGATGTAGAATATTTTTTCCAAGGATTGAGCCTATGATCATAGATCTTCAAAATAAATTTCTTATTAATTTGATTCCACATATATTGTTCACTTGCATAACAAAATTTGAGCATCCACAATATTGTTTTCCCACTACTTTCATCATTTGCTTTGCAAGGTTAATATGGAATTTTCTTTTTGCTTTTTCTTATAGGCATGGGTTTAAAATTGAAGAACACTAGCAATCACCTCAATAAACTGCTGAAGCATAATAACTATGCTCTGATTTCAATAAAATTTACAAATCGATGGATAAATTTTCGGAAAGATGCAGCAGCAGAGAATCCATTAAGAACATAATGCTGAAGCAAGAAGAGATCTTTAAACAGCAGGTGCTGCTATCTTCACCCCATTTATTTCCAAATAGAATTTTCTTGTAGAACTTGAAGAAAGCATGGCTAGAGAGTCAATAAAGGGCTATATGGTTCAATTTTTTTCTAAATAGTAGTGATATTTGGATAGCAATGTTGATTGTTGATGTTAGGATGCATAGGCAACAACAAGAATGATATTTTTGTCTCAAATTTTTTGTTGTTAAATAGCCTGTAATTTAGATATCGCATTATCTGAGCAAACAAACATCCAAGTGTGACCATATAAAAGAAAACTTTACATACATACTACTTAATTCCTATGTACTTTCATATCTAACATGAAAATTTCAATTTTTACATTACCCATGCATGTAAAGGTATATTCCACTTTTAAAAGTTAAATGGTTGTATTTTTTATTGGTTATGAAAATATTGGGTGATATAAATGTAGAAAACAAAGTTTGTGTTAGATGCCAGTAAATCATCTCATGATAACTTCCCTGAATTTCTTTTAATGATTTATGTTGGAAATGGCAGGTCCACGAACTCCATCGATTGTATCAGGTCCAAAAACTACTCATGGCTGAGCAGAGATGTAAAAAGGTGAAGGGGAACTCATCTGTGGCCACTTCCAACCACCAAATTGTAACAGATAACATTAACAAACTCCTGAGCAGAACTTCCTCAGAAACCACCCATTCTTCTCATGGCAGTGTCAGAAATAACACTAACGTTCTGTTGAATTATGAACACGCTTCAGTACATCAATCTGTTGCAATGGCAGCCAACAATGCCTCCCGGGGGCAAGTCAATAGCTCAAAACCTTCAAGAACATCAATGAAGTACATTCATCAAAATTCGGTCGAAGGAGAAAGCCCAGAGTCATGTTCTAATGAAGAAAGCAATCTTGATCTAACATTGAGAATTAATTGTGGATGTGATCAGATTAAAAGCACAGATTGGAAGGAGATGACAGAGAGATCAAAACAGTTGCTCTCTACTGATTTGAATATAGAAGAGAGTGGACAGGAATGCATTAATTCTTCAAGTGGATTTGGTGCACAGAGCTTGAAGAGGCCTCATTGGCTCTTCCAAGCATTGAGTTTGAACAGAACATGAGTTTTGTTTAAACAATTTCACAACACTTATTAGCCATTATTGTGCCATGAAGTATACACAGGTTGAAACGACATACAACCTGTATATCAGTAGCCAAATATCAGTGTAAAACTTTTCTGAAAGAGGCTCTTCATTCATTCAGTGAGAGATTGGATTTTGTTAATGAGAATCATTATTAATAAAGAAGGGTTTAACTCGATTTTCTAACTGTAGAGTTGTGGAAAATTTAACAATGGATCTTTCTTTTACTTTTACTTTTAGTACTTCAAATTTTAACTGTAAGGTGGGGTTCCCAGGAAATAGCAAACCACGGGATTCATCCAGATGGATACTGTCTGGATTTTTGTAGACTCAACTTCAAAGACACTCAAAACAACTCAGCTTGCTTAGCATGCTGTTATTTCGTATAGCACACTGGGAAAGCAGACCTGTCGGCTTATACTCCATATTCATCATTGATCTAATTTACCATTAATTAGATGTTACAGATAACAAGAATCGATCTTAACAAGTTATAATTTGTACTTAGGCTGGTTGTTAGTCATACATAGGGACAAAGTGAGAGCTTTAAAAATTATTCTAATAGGTCTCCAAAGGACAATTCCACCCCTTCGCACTAACTTTTGGAAGTGTTGTCAGGTGTATAAACAAGAAATATTTAGATGGTTGAAAGCTTTAATGAATGTTAAGAATTATGGGCTTATGTAGAGTGGGGGCATTGGAGGCATAGGGTCCCACTAGCTCGGTCTACCCAAATAAGTAGCCTAACCAAGTGACTCTACTTGGGTCTTCACCTCATTTTACTTGATGGCTTCAAATCAATATGTTTATTAAAAAAAAGGATTAAAGAGATAAAACACAGCAAATAATTCTGTATCGAAGAGAGTAGTTGAGGCATTGCATACTCTTCTTTATTTAACCAACTAATAGCTAGCACAATCAAAAAAAAAATTAAGATGGTAAATATTAATTTTTTTTATCAACACTCAATTGTTATACCATTGAAAATTTTGAGATGAGCCTCCAAGGGAACTCAAATCCATTGGAATATTGGAGAGGAAGTTGGCTATAACCTAGGATGTGATGGAAGTCCCTGAATTAGATGATATCAAACTCACTCAACTCTAAAGCAGTTTTGAGGAATTCTCTAGCTTGATCAGCACTATTTTCAAAGGCAGGCCAATTTTAACCATGATAAGATACCTGGAGGAGTATTTAATGTCATCAAGACATATAAATTAGCAGCAACTTCAGCTTCTCCGTGGTTGATTACCATATGCTCCTTCAAAAATTTAATTAATATAATGGATAGGAAATTTTTTCCTATCCTCGATCTAAAAAAGAATAGAATCCATTGATTCCTCTTTAACTCCTAGATATAGTTTGAAGATATTCTTTGCCATGTAGTTTGTTGAAAAGAATGGGGATGGAAAGAACATGAGTTCTATGAAGCCTTTATCAAAGAATAGGGTCCTCTCAAATCATTTGTTTTCTTGTGGTGCTCGTAAGGATGTTGTGCAGCTGTCCCTAGAGAATGATTTCACTAAATTAGGCACAAATCTTTAGAGCTGTTTGGGATCATTTTTAGTTTTTAGTTTTTTACTTTTGAATACAAAAACAGGAAACAAACAAAAAACTGTGTTTACTTGCCTGCTTTTTGTTTTATTTAGGTTTCTTATTTTTTGGAGGAACACTTTTGTTTTTAAAATACTCAAAACAGAAAAAACATATTTTTTTTCTTATTTTAAAATACCGAAAACAGCGAGTCCCGCCGACGGCCGCTCGCCGGCAGTCGCCTGCCTCCACCCGCCACCCGCTGTTCGCTTGCCCACTGTCGG
>NW_018164666.1:4595138-4595504 GCF_001263595.1 Phalaenopsis equestris
TGACTGGATCCTCGGATCCGTCGAAAAGCCACGCGGCGCGCTCTCATTCGACGCCGCCTTCTGAGTCAGCTGCCACGCGTCGCGCTGTATCGCCTCAGATAGTCATCCGGCTCGATCGCCATCGTCCATTTAATACACGCGCGGATGGACGACATCCGTTCATCGTCCCCGATAGCCTTAATCGAGAGCCGTCCACACTAAAACCTTAAGATCTCTCTCATTTCTTAATGGATTCTAGTGATTATTTTTTTAAAATGATCGTCTCGAAGAGAAAAATATATCTATAGGGTAACCATGCTATGAAATCAAGCCATTATAAATGGAGAGCTCATAAAGGCTCGGGATAGTGAGTAAGGTTATACCTTT
>NW_018164666.1:4598200-4629685 GCF_001263595.1 Phalaenopsis equestris
AGTTAGGCATTTCACATAGAATTGGATAGATATCCATTCTAAATGAACCATGGATTAATATATTGTGAAGATATGGTGTACCCTAGTTCTAAGTCAACACCCAGGGTCAATCCTAAAGCCAAGTAATCCTATAGGGACTCTTCTTGAATTCTCTTATAATGATCTTATCTACTAAATGTTAGAGGTTAAGATCATTATGTGGAATTTCAAGTTGTGTAAAAAAGAAGAGTTTTGAATTTCTAATGTTGGGGGTACCTTTTCTAATTTTCTAAGACTAGTCAATAGGAAAGTCCTATGGCTAGACCTAGGTTATTAAAGAAGTTTCTAGACCTCAACCAAAAATGAGGTCAACACCCACAGGTAATGTTTAATGTTGGGTGGAGCAATGAAGACGTAATATACGTCATAGGCGACATAGCTCAAGACTTGAGCGTACGTGAATCCAACCATTTTGTAAAAAGTATAATTCCTTAAAAAAAAACACATATATATATATTAAAACATATAAATCATTACAGCATCAAATGTGATTTCTAAAAGCAGAAAACAAAAAAAAAACAGGTTAATAACAAAACACAAATAGAGACAGAAAGTGATCCCAAATAGGCCCTTAATTATTCGGCTTTTGGCAGCCCATGATGGTTTGTATAGATGGGTATCATCTTTGAAAACTTCACAATGTTAGGGTTCACCTTTATTCCCCTCAGATTAACTAGGAAGCTAAGAAACTTCCTTATCCTTAAACTAAATTTTACACATCGCAAGATTAAGAAAGAGATTATGCCTTCTGAAGGTACAGTAAGTCAACAAGTAACTGGAAGTGTTATTCCAATTACTTGCTCTTTGTAAATAATTCTTTAATTAGACCTCCAAATTCCATTCTTGTTGTGGAAACCCAAATCCATCTTCTGATGATAGGTTGCTTCTACAATTCTCAAATCAACAGGCATGACTCTATATTAACACACATTATCGATTTGATTAGATTTCTCCCATAATGCATTTTAAGGTTATGGGGGTCATCATGTATCATATGAGATATGATTCCATGTTGTTTGCATGTGACAATGAATATTAGAAGATGATATTAGTTTATCAACTAATACAAATCATGATTTGGCCAATTTGATAACTTCAAATAATACCTTTTTCATGATGGACTTGTTTTTAAGTTCAAGTAGAGAAACAAATCTTCATGTGAGAAGAAGATTAAGAGATAAAGTGCAACAACTGCAACAAGCCTTTATCCCATTAAGTGGGGTCGGCTACATGAATCTTTTTTTCTTCAGTGTGTCCCATTGAGCATCATATTTCATTTAATTCTAATAAATAAATATCATTTTTTACACAAGACGCCCAAGTTTTTTTAGGTCTACCTCCGTCTTTCTTAACATAAGTCAGATCATCATCAGATGGTCAACGTTTAATGTGACCAAACTATCTAAATCGACTATCTCTAATCTTGTCTGCCACTGGAGCTACTCCAACCCTTACACGGATATATTCGTTTTGCATTTTGTCTCCAAGTGTAAAGCCACCATCCACTTAAGCATTCTCATTTCAACAACATTGTCATTTCCGGGTCAAACATCCTGGATGCAAAAATGAAGGGTTGTGTTAGGTAGTCGACAGCTGGCGTTAAGGACTATCGAAAAACTATGTCATGTATCCTTTAAGAGAATAAAGTGCTGACATTAAATTATTCAAACCACACATGACTCCTTAATCAAGGCTTTATTAAGTATTAGTTTATCTTCCTGCTTCGCTAAGTGCAGTAAGAACGATACAAATAGTTTGTTGTGAATCATTCGCCATAATATGGATCAAATCACAATAATCAAGACATCATAAAGGTTCTTATTTTGGATGGACGCAGATACTCATATATATATGGTAAACAACTATAAAAATCAAAGCCTTCCTAAGATGTAATAATCTAGATTGGCTATATGGACTTGGTGTAGCGCCATCTCCTAATTGTTGACTAATGTATCTTTCTCATAAGAAGATTTGATCGATCCTTAGAAAAACAATAGATGACGAAAGAAACATCACTTGACTTGAAGTTGGGATGCCTCGATCATTGTTGAAATTGTTCGCACGTCAATTTCCAAAACGGATCATACCGACACATTTAGAACGTCAAAATTATCTAAAGAATGATTGCTCGATGGATACAATGAACTTCAAATTGGTCCACATAAAGTGAAGCCAATTAGAGGCTGCCCAAACAACCTTCATGTGTAAGGCGGAATGTGTCACTGCATTGGGAGCATTAAAATTACTCGAGAATAGACCTTATATGATCGAATAATATTATTGAACACAAAATTGCTCAATTTGGACTTAAATCGCTTCGATCGTCATCAAAGAGAACCACAGGACATCCGCGAATAAAACAGACTGCACAAATGCATGTCAAATTTTCCTAAGGGGCCCTGAATGATCAAAATGAGCAAACATGGTGAACAAGAAGGGGATCGAAAACAATGCACGCACACTAAAAGCACAAAGTGGCTCAATTGATGCTGATGGCATTCAAATGCCAAAATTACCCAGATATGACACCAATATCGTATGAGTTATCCCTGCAATTTATCAGCATAAAGTTTCACGCAACATCACGCCATGATGTGTGCAAGTAACAAAGATGCATTAGGACTTCATATATAGATAATATATATTTAATTATAAATTATGATAATTTTATAAAAATAATTACAATTAACAATATTGTTATAAAATAAAAATTATTTAAAAAATCTAATTTATCTGCCACATCACACCTATTCTATTAAAATCTCGATCACATACACCGTCACTGAAAGGTGCCATCCTATCATTAGCCCTATTCCCACATGATTCCGTCCAGAGAGAAGAATATATTTTCAAACTAAATTTATATCACATTCGTTTGACTAACTCTCTCCCTACCTCTTCTCCTACCAACACCACTCTCCATCTCCCTCTCACGCCCACAGTGTACCCTTCTATAGCAACCTGCAGCCACTCTTTAAGGTAATTGTTATACTTCTAGAGTGTATGAAAGGCTAGACGAGGTCCTTCCCCCTCTTTCAGTTTCACTAAGTATGCGGAAAACCTTGTGTTAGACCCGTTGCTACCCTCTATCATTCTCATTTCCAATAACAAGCCCTCCACCAAGCCAAACGACTCTAAGATGAAATACCCTTTTCAATTTCAATTCTGCGGATATGATACCCAAGTTTCTCCAACTTATGCAACCCAATCCATTGTCCATCTCTTCTAACTCCGCACCAATCAATCACTCATCTTGTCATCCACGTTCAAATTACCATCCCCATAAATCACTTCCATCAGCTTCCCTCCACACTTTGCTTCTCCATACCACAAGTCGAAGCACCTTAGCTCGTCTCTCCTTTAGGACAAAATCTAACTTCACATGAGTAGCTCCTTTACTCCAAACTGAGTACTGCTCCTCCCTCCACAACACCTCCCAATCCTTTCTCGTACCACCCTACTCTTGTGACTCAGCCCAAACCTTTGCACAAATAAACTATCATTTGGCTCTAAAAGGCTCATTCCCATAAGCATCCCTTCAACCAGTTAGCCCTCTTTGAATATCCTCTAAGAGTATATAGCAATTTGTGTGAACCAATTGACCGCCATAGCTTTAACGAAACTAATGGTATTCATATGTTGTGAACTCCCATTTTCAAATTGACGACTTATAGTAGATTCTCACAATGACATTGCAGGGCATCAATTAATTGGCTTCCTCAACATCCAATCATCTCCCCTTAAAAGATTATCAACATAGTCTAATAAGGCTTCTCTAACCTCCCAATATCAAGCTCAACTGATGTTCAAGATTCATGTTGGCATCCAAGTTTTATGTCAATGCCCGAGAGTTTAGCCAAGCTGAACATCACCCAATTGACTACCCAAAGAAGTCCCTAAGAAGTTTTCTTCTCCAGCATATGCAAGTGATATGGTAAACCACATCAATATATAACCTCCACACAATCACCAATGTAGTCTACTTGAGGCATACCATCAAGCTTCTAACACCTCATTCGCCCTAGTAGAGCATATTTTTAATGTCTTTAGAAGGATGTTACACGTCTACTATACATAAAATCACATTATAATCAAGAGAGGCTTCATACTTGATACATCGCCCAAGGATCAACCCCATCAACCAATCACCCAACAATCTTCCTCCTTATTTTACTAAGCCATGACTCTAATACATAAAAAATCAAGGATTCCATCTCTCTACCTCTTCTCATTCATCCAATCATTATTGACACCTCTTGACAAGTCAAATACATCCTTCTTTATATACTTGACATATCTTATTATACTCCTCCGCTCATTATGCACTATGGGTATAAGCAATAAAATCAAGCCCCAAACATATTGATCTTCACATAACTTCTACCTCCCTTTTCTCGACTGCTAATGTTATCGATATTTGTCGATTTTATCGCTAGCATTGCATCATTTCTTCCTCTAAGATGAGAAATATCTTAAACGTGAGGTTCGTCATCCTCTCTATCCTTTCTAGGTGCCGCCCCTCTTCTTTACAGGTAGTGTCGCATTATCCTAAAGGAAAATAATTTTTTTTATCCATGATTCTTTAATAAAGGATGCTTTCATACCGTGGCCATGGTTCTCGATGGCACTCATAAAATTAGAGCATGTGTCACCCTACATTCTTTGATAGCCTTATGACTAAGAGACCAATAATTTTTTTTACTATTATTAATCATCACTATTTTAATATTTTACAATTGGCTAGTATTTTAAAACATTTATTATAAGGTGTAATATATTTGTTTTCATTGATAAGGTGTCAATGAGCAAGAGGAGCATGGTTTCTTCAAGTATCCTTATGACAGTTGTCTAATAGGGCCAAATTCTTTGATTTATTGCTTAAAGATTATGGGAAAATTCCTCAACATTAATATATTTATTGAATTAAACTAAAAAATAAAATTTCAAATATTTGAATATGACCAATTTTAGTTCTAAAACATCGCATTTCTCCAATTAGACCCTTGATTATATAAAATCAATTCAAAATAATCCCTTGGAGACTACATTGGGATCAATTTTGTATAATCAAGGAAAAAATTTGAGCAAAAATTGAGATTAATTGTCTCAATTTTTTCGTGGGACCATTTTAGATCCATTTTATATAATCAATTGTCAAAATTAGAGAAATGTTATACCCTACAATTAAATTGGTTGCACACAAATAGCTGGACTATGTTAGGATTTAATATTATATTTATTAGTTGTCTCCAAGAGGTCAACCACTGAATTCAGTGAGTTCTTGATCCGAGAAGCAAAACTTTCTATTTTTTAGGGCCTACATCAAAACTATTTGCTCAACTACAACCTAGATGTCCTTATCTCTTGAATATTTCCCTATTCAGCCATCAGAAAGGCTCATTCTTCTTGTCTAAGAAGAAGCAAATTATGTGGAGTCCTTTTTGGCGTTAAGAAGTTAAAACTTGGACTGCGAGAAGATAAAGAAAATCAACTAAAGAGAATACCGCATGAAATGGCTGATTGAAGAACCACATGGCAAAATCCTTCAGTCAGTATATAATATATGAAACACTGCGCGTAATGGTGTTTGATACATATGGAGGTTCATGTTAACCTCAAATGTAGCAATTTAGCGTGCATACCTGAAGTAAAAATTCATCACAACACACACGCGCACACACACACACAGATATATATATATATATATATATATATATAAGATATATATATATATATATATATATATATATTATATCTTCTGACATGAGCTTTTCTTGACGTCAGCCAAAAATTATTCATTATGCATGTAAAAAAATGCGTAAAAAGAAGATGGGTAGGGAACTCTATGACAGTATTAGACTTTAAGGGAAGAAAATAACATTTTTGTAGTTTATAAATTGAGAGAAAAAACAATACTCTTGCAAATTGTATACTTCTAGAATTAAGAAGAATATCGTGAATACACTAGAAAGGACAATGCACTTATAGGATGGAATACTATTGCCTCTATAAGACAAATTAAAAGAAAAAAAAAATACAACGACAAGCTGCAGCTCGATTACGTATGTATGACATGGTTACAAACAGCACTTCTAAACACACACACACACAAATCTGTAACAAGTCAACGGCAATCACAAGTTCACTGAAATTTTACAGACAAAAGACGAGAAAAACTCACCAATCCAGCATTCAGCACTACTATAATCCTTAATATCAACTTGAAATGCACCAAGAAATCTAACTCTATCCCCTGATATCAATTAAATTGTATGATCATCAAGGTCCATGTAGTAAGGTCTCAGGTACCACCCGGAGGAAACATTTGCTGAAGAACTCGAGGCAAATTCAGGACGATTTCAGCATATGCTGCAACACAGAATACAAAAGAATATTAGAAATGGCATCAGTGTAAGAAAATATCTAACCTAAGAGATGAACCATGAGATTTTTTCTAATCCAACCTTCAGGCAAAGTCAAAGTTCTCAATGCGTCCTCTGCATATAAAAGGCGTGACGGAATAGATTGACCTGCTGCAGTACTTCCCTTTTTCTCAGTTGTTAAGATCTTCTTTGATGGATGAAGAGGCCAAGCAAGAACTCGAATTCGACTTGGTAAAATAGAAACAAGATCAGCATACCTAAGACTCACAGTCACCTTGCTGAGCCAAGGAAAATGGAGTGATTTGGAGCATCAGATATCTGCTATTCGTATATTATGTCTAAAATGGGACAGATTTTCCATTACACTGAATCTATGATTTCTAATACTATCAAGAGACAATTAGGATGATGTCAATGTAAACATTCTTATTATTACTTGGACAAAAAGTATAAAAGACGTTTAAACAATGGAGGGGTGTAAAATGGTTTCAACATTTGAGAACGTATGAGTTTAGAAAAAATTTATGACAAGGGAGCGAGCTGTACTTTATTATTATGGTAACAGTCTGACTCAATTTTTCAGGTAGGAATTCCAAACTTCTAAGACTTCGCTAGCCCCTTTTTTTTCCTATCTGCTTATCCACTGCAGTAAGCTTCTCCTTTCAAACTTGCCCTCCAGAGTCTTTAAAATATTAATTTTTAATATTTGCACCTAATGTTAAGTACCCTGCATTATATATTCAGCGATTCCCAATCTACTCCTCGCCAGTGACTTTCTGCCAACTTTAAACCTCAGATAGTTATGGTGAAAGGCTTTGATTTATGAGAATTTTTTTACAAATAGCCTAGGTAAATTATTCTAAGAGACTTTTTAAAGGCAATACTCAATCTTTTCATCCAGAAGTAATTCTTGAAATTGCTACCTCAACACGTGAAAGAAGCACCTCCGTCACTTGGAAAGAGACATGAAGATATTTTTCTTTGATCTTTGCTTGAGAGATATCGGACTAGGAAACTGAAAAAAAAATGATAGCAAAATTTGGTTATGAACTTTAAAAAGGTCAGAACGAGCATATGATAAAGCAAGAGTGATTGAAAAGTAGAACTTAACAAAGATTGAAAATTACGGAGGAATCTCAAACACGGGATTTTGATAGGATCTAAAGAGGATGCCAAATTAACGATTGATATGCCCAATGATTGGTGAAAATACAGCTTAAGGTCTTGGTATTTGTTACTCCTTGATTTTCAGTAGGGTCATTATCGCCAATAATGAATATTTAGTTGTGACATGGAGAAAAATCCGCAAAGGGAAGGTGATAAATTAACGTTCCCGCACACAAAAAATAAAAGAAAAAAACTAAAAGAAGAAACACTTTTTTGGGAAAACCCAAAATTGGGAAAACCACGGGCCTAATTTGGTTGAAATAATTCCAACAATATATGTTATAAGTTACATAGAATGCCCCTTCTTATACTTAGGGAGATATTGACACATTGTAACAGAAATAAACTGTGTAAACTGAGCTCCATGATATAAGCTGGAAAAGCCTACAAACTTTGGAGTTGCCTTCAAGAGATCGCCTGAGAAATCTCGACATTCTTTGTTTGAGGAAAAGCGTCAAGAGAATAAGAAGTTTAGTGTCATCTTCGAGTGGAGGATGTAAAATCAAATATGCATCAATATTATGGGTTGCCCTGAGCAATGAGGCCGAAGAGTGCCGATGTTGGTGCCAACATGTCATGGTGGCTAAGTGACAATAGTCAAGTGACGATGATCAAAAGACTATAAAGGAGCAATTGTGGTCCAAAGATTGCAGCTAGGTGATGGAGGTGAGAAAACTAAAGTGGGGAGAAGTCGAAAAGCCGTAGTCTGGCGACGAAGGTCAATAAATTGTTATCAAGTGGCTGTAGTTGGACGACAGTGGTCAAATAATTATAGTGAAGCGACACAAGTCGAGAGAACTTAGTCTTATGATAGAGGTTAGAAAATTGTAGAACATCGACTATCAAGTAATTGTAGTTATGCGTCGAAGTTGGACGGTTTTAATAGGGCGATAAAGATCAGGAGACCATAGGTTGGTGGTTTTCTAAACGACAATGGTTGGATGGTGGCGGTTTGACGATGATGAAACACAACGGTTGTCTCACAGTGATAGTTAGATGGAGGCAATCGGATGACAATGGTCGAACAGTGGTAGTCCCGATTGTGGCGACTAGGCAGTGATGTGGCGATGGTGGTTCAGTGACGAAGTCACCATATAGCAATAACAATTGTCCAGCAACGGTGGAGCCGATGGAAGTCCAACGACAACGCTGGTTCGACATAGTTAATAGTTGAGCGACGGTGGTCCAACAATGCACTCGAGCAGTGATAAAGTCATGATGGCGATCTAGCGACAATGGTGGTGACAATAACTTAATGGCATGGACAGTCTGCCGATGGTATTGCAGCAAAGATGGTGATCCAACGATTGTGGTCTAGCATTGAAGGTGGCAATGGAAGTCTGATAACGACAACGATATTAAAATGGTGGTGGCCATGACGGTCCTACGACGACGACAAATAAATGAAGATAGCAGCCAGATAATAGTGGTTCGCAAAGGCGAAAGACAGAGAGGTCCGATGACAATGGAGGTGGTACAATCTGGCAAAATTTGTGGTTCGATGTCAACGAAAATGACGACAATCTGGCAATGACAACGGCCAAGACAGTCATATGAAGGCGGCAGCGGTCAGGCGGTGGTAGCAGTAAGGAGGTGATGGCCCGACAGCAGCAGGGGCTAAGAGGTGGTGGTCTGAAGATGGTGGAAGGGTAGAGCTTAAAGAGTACTCAAAACCTCGAAGTTCCCTTGAGTAATGTCCTTTAACTTCAAGTTCCCCACTCATCAAATAATGAGTAAGTGTCTATTTATAAATTTTGAGAGTAACAACCTTTGTAAATAACACCAATTTCTAAAAAATCAATCAGATGTCTTAGAGTAATCCCTTTGAAAATATGATATTTTCAAGTCTTTAAATGCCTTGATGAAGTTAAAATTGAGCAATTTTGAGCTCACTAAAATTATCGAACTAAATTTTATTGTAAGAATGCAAGCTTTGGAGATCATTTGATCCTCCAATTAACATCCCAATATTTTCAATTATGCTTCAAGTGCTTGATCTAGACTCGTTTAGACTTGTGGATCATATCGCTTTTGGAGTCGTTTGATTCGTTTCACAAAACATTCAGTTTGATTGTAAATCTGTAAAAGTCTAAGCATAGAAGACTCTTAATTTGATTATGTAAGCTTTCAATCATAAGATGCATCAAGATTCATGCCTAATCAAAAACATTTCTTAGTGGCATTAAAAAGTTTGTAGGTTCTACTTGCTATAAGGAATTTTAAATATTAAGGTATTAATCTAGAGTTACAAAAAATGGATATAATGTCCACAAACATAATTATCATAGGTAAGAAAGCATGGACCTTCAAAGAATGACTAGTCAAATGATATGGCAACTATAAGTACTCTCACAAGAAATTTCATTCTAATGACATCGTAAACAAAGCCCTGCAGAATGAGAGTGATGCTAGCAAATGGAATAGATCAAAGATATAAACCACATGAAGTGCATTAGGTGAGCGGAAGAGGAAGAAATGTAGCATCTATAGTGCTAGATAGCAATCCAAAAATCTATGAAGATACGCAAATATACTTGTTAGCTATAAATGTATTTGATGATCCAAACAAGTGAAATTTCAATGGTCATGGCTAATGTAAGGAAGGTTCGCTACTGTCATAACCTTTTGAGAGTCCTGAAAAGTAAAATGTTGAACATCTTCCTATTGTTCTTGGAAGCCCCTTCAATTGTCCTTTTTTTTTCTAGTTATGTTTCGCATTCGCTTGTTACATCTTTTCACAAAAAGGGACGTGACTTTTCTATAGTATGTTCAATTTCAAATTTGAATTATGTAGTGAAATTCATTTATAGATTGAAAATGTAATTGTTAATGTAGTTATGAATGATAATGAAGAGGACACATCCAATAATAACGTGAATTTAAAAAAGTATTGTTGATGTCTGAAAAATGAATATGATGAGAGTTATTCATGCAGGGCACTATACCGTGCATGATGTCTAGTGACATTAACAACAAATGAGCCAATGAAGCAGGTCGTCCAACTAAACTCCGTGTCTTAAGCATTCATAGATCCGAAGAATAACTTGAAGCTAGATAGCTCGTTAAGAACATAAAGACTAAATCAAGTGTTTGCTATTACACTTTATGTTTTATAACAAGGTTGTATGCAAGCTATTTTAATACTATATTGCGACAATAAGTTGATTATTCATAGAGATGATAAATTCTATTAATGGTTATTTTTAACCCACATCAATAGACATACATAAAGATAGCTCTACATATTGTACTTAAAATGACTATAATTTAAAATCAAATTAAATCCCAAGAAAAACCAACTATTCTTGTGCAGCGAATTCAGTTCCAAAGTATCACATTTCTATACTGTTTATTCGATTATACAAAATTCATCCAAAATGGTCACTCACATAAAAATTTTGATACAAAATTGGTTAATTTGGATCAAAGTCCTATTATAGTTTACAAACATTAAATTCCTTGTGCAATCATGCTCCAACTTATTTCTTATTTTGTTATGGAGTTGCAACAAAGTTTAATAAGATTAATATATTTGAAACTCAAATCTTCTTAAATCGCATAAACGAAATTATTTATTTTCCAATAATTTAAAGAGTACATATTCAAGATTAGAAATGTTTATCAATCCAAATACACCAATTCCAATGAGGTATGGAAAGCTAAACCGCAATATGCTGAAGATTTTTTTTTTGTCTGCTTTTAAGCAGGTTTTGTTTCAACATATAGATAGAAAGAAAAACACAGTTGCACATGCTTGTGCAAAAAGGGCCTTCCATGATAGTTTTTTTTTGTTAGGATGGTGGATAGCTCCCACTTCCTTCTTCCTTTCGTTGATTATGACCGAGCCCATCTATTAGTTGGCTATGTTTACCTCTAGTTCCTTTTTAACCATCTTTTTTCTCTGTTAATGTTAATTGCATATTTCAAGAAATGTTTATCAATCCAAATGCACTCTAATTATGTTCACACCCAAATGCATTATAGGCAAGGCCAACTTAACTTCTCACTAGCTAAAACATTCTGAGGCATTGCCACAAATAACACGAATCACATTATGTGGCCCAACTGATCAATGTAATTGCTCAACAAGTCAAACATTTTGTGCATTCTTTGAACATGAGTTATATATATATATTTATTTATTTATTTATTTATTTATTTATTTATTTATATATATATGTAGTTTCTCTTGAACAATTTACAATAACTTTTTGCCGATCCAAGATTTCCAACCATCAACCATAAAAGTGCAACCATAAGTAGCATAATCTTTGTAATGAGTTTGCAATTACTTCTCTAAGTCTTTCGCCACATAACGCAAATGTTTTATGTTTTATTCTAGGACATAACCATTGGAATGCTCCCAATGCTATTGTATAGTTATCATCATTTATTGCAATAAAAAAAATTCCAATATCATACATCCATTTTGCAAAGTTAGAATTTCTCTATCAGTCGATTCCTCCCTTATAGCTTCCATCTTCTTTTGCATCTATCATATCATTTTCTTCACTACATTGAGAATAAAAGAGAGATACGTGCCAGAAAGCCCTTTCACCTTTAGAACTTTCAATTTAGTGGTGATGTAGAACATTGACTTTTTTCTTAGCTCAAACAATCAAGAAAACATTTTAAATCTTTAAACTCATCATAATCATCGCCAAAAGCATCATTGTCAAAAATGTGATAAGCTAATATGCTATTTTAGTGCTTTTTTAAATTTAAGTGTTAATTTTATTTTTCTTTCTCGAGGATAAGAATAAATTTGGCATTCTTATGCCCCCAACAGGATAGTGCTTAAATCTTATATTTTGTCATTTAGTATCTTGCCACAAAATATATATTTCAAAATTTTCATATTCTTCAAGTTGAGAAGAACCAAATTGTCTCCTCATGCTTGCACATAAGAAATTGCCTTCAAACATTTTCAAATTCGTTCCATTAAATTAATAATAAAGCATAAATCAACTGCAAAAAGTAGCATACAGCAAAAATTAATTTTAAACTTTAAAATATTGTCAGGAAAAAAGGCATAACTCCATGTTCTGTGCTATCAGATGCTCTTGTAAACAAGACTTGCAAGTCTGTGATGTCAGATGTTCTTGTGGACTAGAACACTTGGAAGCAAAGGCAAAAGAGAACAAGACTAGCGACAAAAACAAGACTCACTATTAGGTGTTGTCAGTTGCCCTCATGAACCCAAAAAGTTGTAGGTATATGCAAAATAGAATGGGCTGAGGTCTCATGGATGGGACGGATGTTAAAGTGGAAGATGTGAAGGTGGATGTGCATGGGGGATTGTAATGGGGCAGGCGGCACACTTTGTTAAATATGAATGTGGATGAGAATGAAGACTCAAGAATAGGAGGGTTTCTAACATAGATAAGGTTGGAGCAAACTGAAAAGAGAAGTGCAAACTGTTGCTCTCGCAGACAGGATGCGCATGGAAGAGAAGGCGGAGTGAAAATAATTAAAGGCTCGAGGATGTATTGGTTGTTATAATGCATAGTTTTTCTATTTGAGTAACTTTTTTCCTCATTTTTATTTTATTTTATTTTAGTAGAAATTTGTTTAGGTTAGTGTCTATTAGAATAGCCGGAGCTTTTATTTATAGTAAAAAAATAAAGCAAAGCAATCTAAAAATAACTACGAGTCCAATCAAACAGCAAATCACTTTCTGATCTATAAGCAGCATCCACAAAACTGAATTTTTAAAATAATAAAAACAGCTTCAGCCACGTCAATTTGGCCTACCAAAAGAGTAGATATTGCACATAAATTGAATTGGCTTGAACTTAAAACTACGAGATATATCATATTTATATGCTAGATTTTGTATCAATAATAATGTAGAGGCTAAATAGGCCTTACCAATCAAAGTCATCCAAAACAAAGTCAATCATATTGTACGGAAGACTGTGGAAGAGATCCTTAATTTGTTTACCATAGAGCTCCTTAATAAGCCGAACCTAAAAGAACAAGAAAGAAAAGCATAATATTGTATGGAAAAGTTTGGCTTTGAGAAAGAATAATTACTCATATTTCTGGAAGGGCTTATCAATCTCAAGCTCAATAAAGCGCAGGGAACTTTTACACAGACAAAATCGAAGAATTGCAACAAACTGTATAATATCTTAGGATTATACAAGTAATTAAAGCGTATGCAATACATGCACAGCAATTCTATGATTTGAAGGACCTCAACATACTTTAAACATGCAAATTGTTAAACAGTTAACATATGGAAAACTAATTTGCTTCACAATCTTTCATAGCAAATGCCACCAAAAAAAAAGTTGAGAATACCAAAAATTGAAGCCGTGGAAACTACAGTAAAATAAACAAAACGTAACATAATACAGTCAGAAAAACCGACTATACTCTTAAAATTATAAGAACAGATGCAGATACCTGTTCTCTTCTGTTCACATAGGCTTGGCAGATTGCACCAACATAGTCTATGAATTTCTGGTTAAGAAAATGATGCAGAATTGAAAAAGAAGCAGATTTGAAATAAAAAATTTGATGGACGCAGCCTGGTCTAAGAAAGCATACTATGGCATTAGAAGAGAGAAGATCATTTTCTGCTTCGCGAATTGGTAGAAAGAAAGGTACGGTATGCTGAATCACATTCATCTTTTCAAGAAACGATTTGCTTTCAAGCACACAATGGTAAATTTCACATGGATCCCCTGCACAATAGCATAAGAGACAATTTTCTCCTTAAATTTGATTTCATAAAATTCATGAAAGCAAAGATTAGACTTAAACTTTAAAATGGAAAAGCAACTCTTTTACACGACGCAATAAGACCCCGACTAAAACCATCAAATTGATCCTAAGATCATTTTCCAAGCAGTGTGAGCAAAAAAAAATAAGCTACCAAGAATCACTCCCTCACCAATTATAGATGCCAAATGATGAGAAAACAGTAGGGAAGTCCACAAGCCATATAATTATCACAAACACAAAAACCTAGCTAAAACAGAAAAAAGCAATTGTTGAAAGACTTTATTTCTATTAGCTTTTCAATTTCCAATATAAGCTATTTGGTGATGTAGATTAAATCTAAATTTTACTTAATTTGAGGTTTTTTTTTCCCCTAAGTTCCTAATAGCTATACTTGTGATGCAACAACTTATATCTTCGATGATGCTTTCAATTTCCATTGTACCAAATAAAGCCATATGCAAAAGAATATAGACTTTGAGTTACGCGCAAGCAGTACGATTCAATTTTGCTCAGAAGTTTGAAATCCTAAACAAAAATGACAAATTTTTTACCATCCAGCACAAATCATGCTACTCACTCAAGAGGATTTAGCAAGTTTGTTAATGAGGTTCCAATTAATAAGCCTACAGATGAAGCTTCTTTTAACTTTTAAGAATTCTTGCTAAAAACATTGAGCTAAAATCATGCATTTATCTAGATCTCGATCTCATAAAATATTAGGTGAGAAAAGTTCGAGCTTAATATATAAGCTAGAGCCAACCATATAATATCCACGAGTCAAGCTCAAGTTAACAGTGACTCAATCTTGAAAAGACTTAACTTGATGACACACCCCTCATGCCTTCTCCATGGAAGGAATTCAGCAATGTAAGTAAATTAGGGACAACAGAAACAGACAATAAAAAAGAATACACTTTTCCAAAGACATTTCAACATGCTTACCAGCAAATGATGTTTCATACTGTATGCCAATTCTAGCATCTTCAAGGCAGCAAATAACCTGGCAACCAAAAAAAAAAGACAGTTTAAGACCATGTTTTGCTTGGACAAAAATACATAATATAGCAATAAGTCATATCAAAGATTGGATGTTGATCTTAACCAAAATCATAACTATAATTAATAAAAATAATAAATTATTAGAATGAGTTTCCTGGAGTTAAGAAAAAATATTAGATACAAAAGCACTGCTCAAAGAGGTCCTTCAAAAAAATTTAAAAAGCTTCAGATAAAACTAGTGTGTAAGGAAATTCACACCATAAAATAAGAGAGTTTTGTGTCATAATTTTTCACAAAGATCCAACGCACAAATAGATGCAAGAGAATCAGGAGACGCTAAAATTTTTAGATAGAAGACTAAAAAGAGAAAATTCACATAGCCTAGCCTAGTCGAAATGATTTTACTGCACAAGCATAAGTCACAAAATTTCACATGTCTCCGTAGAAGAAGGTAGAATTACAATAGTGTAAATTGCTAGTTTTACTTCTTGCGAGTGCGGTAGAAAACATCAGTGAGGAGGTAGAGAGTAAAGTACAAACAGAGCTATTGTCGATTGATGGAGATGGTCAGGTGACATAGGTTTAATGGCGATGGTCAAGCAATGACGATCAGACAGCGATTGTCATACAACGATAGTCCAATAATTGTGGTCGAGCAACGAATATCAGACAGCAATTGATGAGCATTAAATCATGGCCTTAGAATAATATTAGAGTTGGAAAATCAATGCGTTCAGGTCTTACTTTGGTGTACAAATGTGATGCTTAAAGAGACTCTCCAAAAAATTTTAAAATGCTTCAAATAAAGCTATAGGGTGTAAGTAAATTCACACCCATAAAGTAAGGAAATTTGCAATTTTCGTGTGGCATTCGTTTTCCAACAATAATTGATGAGTATTAAATTCATGATCATATTATAGCTTAACCAACCCCCGTCGGCGCGCGTGAAACCCAAATTAATTAGGGATAACAACAAACGAGAATACCCACGGCTAAAAAAACACACAAATAGATGCAAAAGAATCAGGAGACGCTAAAATTTTTAGATAGAAGACTAAAAAGAGAAAATTCACATAGCCTAGCCTAGTCGAAATGATTTTACTGCACAAGCATAAGTCACAAAATTTCACATGTCTCCGTAGAAGAAGGTAGAATTACAATAGTGTAAATTGCTAGTTTTACTTCTTGCGAGTGTAGTAGAAAACATCAGTGAGGAGGTAGAGAGTAAAGTATAATCAGAGCTATTGTCGAATGATGGAGATGGTCAGGTGACAGAGGTTTAATGGCGATGGTCGAGCAACGACGATCAGACAGCGATTGTCATACGACGATAGTCCAATAATTGTGGTCGAGCAACGAATATCAGACAGCAATTGATGAGCATTAAATCATGGCCTTAGAATAATATTAGAGTTGGAAAAATCAATGCGTTCAGGTCTCACTTTGGTGTACAAATGTGATGCATAAAGAGACTCCAAAAAATTTTAAAATGCTTCAAATAAAGCTATAGGGTGTAAGGAAATTCACACCCATCAAGTAAGGAAATTTGCAATTTTCGTGCAGCATTGGTTTTCCAACAATAATTGATGAGTATTAAATTCATGATCATATTATAGCTTAACCAACCCCCGTGGGCGCGCGTGAAACCCAAATTAATTAGGGATAACAACAAACGAGAATACCCACGGCTAAAAAAACACCGAAAGGACAACTCTCACATTCATGACATTATACTATGCATGGTAAATTCATGAATAATGAAACAAGCAAATCCTAACATGATCATTCTCCCCCCCCACCCCCAAAAAAATATATTTCTTCGAGCACAAAGCAACATATTGAAATGGAACTAATAGAAATGAAAATTGTATTATGATAATAAAGCCATACAAATTCCTAAATTGAGTTCTTTCAAATCTAGGAAAGGTAATCAACGTCCATAAGGTTGCACCTATTAAAAACCTTAGTCCTAAAAAAAACTTAATAGCCGTGGCAATAAAAAAATGTGGAATGTTAATACTTCCATCTATCTCCTAAATATCACAAGTTCTTATTTGTGCGATCACTTTCAATATTTTCTACTCATTCAATGCATTTAAATTCAAAACAGCTAGAAACAACATCCCAACTTCGGTCATATTCAGCAGATTATCTAAATCAATAGCAAAATGCCAATGATGATAGTGTTCAACTCATTATGATAAATCTGAAAAGCATAACATTTTTTCATAAACTTAACTAGTTGCTTTTAAAATTAATCTATACAATAATGCAAAAGATACTAGAATCTAAAGAAAATCATTAGCCAACAATACAATATTTGATAGCTTGAGACATGATGACCTTGTTTCCAATCCTATATGTGATCTTTGCATCCAAAAGAGGATCTGTTGGCATGCTTGCTTCATTAGATTCATTCAAAGATGCCTTTCTATCAGTTTCCAAATGAACCTGGTAGAAAATAAATCAAGTTCATTATTCACTATCAATTAACAGAAAACTTGAGCCCAGTCAAGAAGTATCAAATATACAAAATTGAGAAGAATAATTAAGAAATTCCTTAAAATCATACGATTACATGACGCTGTAAAAAATTATGACACACAGCCTAAGATGATAAGCTAAAATTAAGATAACCTAGCAAAGATGGCAAACATGGTACCTTCTCGCGGATTGTGGCTAATAATCCATCATTCCATTGCTCATCCTCTAAAGATATTTCTAAAGCACATTAATTATAAGAAGTCAGAGATCAAAAATTGTTACAAAAACTTCATGAAATATATTCAAGCAATATCAACATTTGTGTATTTTCATATCATAGTTCCGCAAAACATCAATGAGCTCAACAGAAATCTTAAGCCATTAATTAAATGAAAAAATTCTAAGCGCATGTCAAGTTTGGACTTGGGTAGGCAAAGACAAGGAAAACAAAAAGAGATAAAAGACTTAACTGCCTATTTGGCTTAGGCTTAAGTTGAGCTCAATCCAACATAATCTACCAAGCCTAAACAAAAAGCCATTTAGGATGTTATACCGATGTATGAATAGATTTACTATTGAGCCAATTGAGAATGCGACGACGAAGCCATCTAGAGGTTGACTGCTGATATGCAACTTTTTACAATTAAAAATAAGGAATGTTTCTATCGGCTATAAGAAGTTAAAGATAACTTTGCAAAATATCTTCAGTCAATTTTTACTATCTAAAGTGCTCATTAAAATAAGATGTCAATCATCAAATTCTAAACTTTTAAGTTATAATTATACTATTTTCACTCAAATATAGTTGAATGATGGATCGAATTTCGTGATGGTACTCTGGAGCTACAACATTTTGCTATTAAAATATTAGGATTTACAAGTTTGTCATATGGATGTGAGCACAAGTGGAGCATAAATATTTGAGTTCATACAAAAAAGAAAAACCATCTGACAAACTTAAAGACGATTTTCTAGACATAAATTATAAATGACAAAAATTTGAAGAAAATAGGATTCAATGATGATGAAAATCCTCCACTATGTGAAGTCATGTAATCGGATGATGAGTAATTTGCATATGATGATAATGAGATCACTCCATCCGAGTTACCAAAAAAATAAATAACATTGTTTCTTTTATGGAAACAAACATAAAACTAGCACATCAACCACACGATAAGAAGGGATAAAATGAAAACGTATCTATAAAATTTTAAGAATTTGGAATTGTTTAAAATTTTAAATAATATTTTCTTTTTTTTAATTATTACTACTAAATAGAAAATATAAAAAAATTAAAACTGAGGTTGAAAAAGAAGGAAAAGGGGATAACTTAGACTCATCTTAAGAATAGGCCACTGAGAAAGTTGTTCATTATGATGATGTTGGAGAAAGTTGTGAGAAAGTTGTTCATTATTTGTTCATTATGATGATGTTGGAGAAAGTTGTTCATTATGATGATGCTCCAACTCCCTGAGTGATGAGAATGATAAGTACTTTTGAGTTCTAATTATTTATTATATTCCTATCAATGAACATTATTGTCTTAGTCAATATGTGAGAGAAGTTTATTATGCTCATCCCACTTATGTCTTTCTTTAACATTTTATGTTATTTTCATTCATTTTATAGTAATTTGCTCAATTGATATCCACATTATATTTTTTTTATTTATGCAAATCATTACATGATATTTTATTATTTGTGTACTTTATTACTTGGTATAGGTACAATTTCTCACTTTTTACAATGTTAAAATAATAATATATATTCTTTGACATATTTATAAGTTATGAGGCTAATACATCAATTTTTATATTATTTTGACTCTAAATAATTTTTAAATTGTTAGATTGCGTCTCAGAACGTTTTGAGACTTACGCTTCGCCTCATGAACGGAGAACACCGCAATACCAACACTTAATTGCATAATTTAATACATTGTTCTTGAATATATTATTTGTGATGTTGTTCATGTGCTATAATGTAATATAATACAGCTTCTTAAATCATATCTCTATCTTATCTGTCATAATTATCGTCAATTTCCTCATAAATCATACTATTTAAACCTATTCATTTAGTTAAGGAACAATCAATAGTAATCCTTTCTTCCCCGAGCATTAGTTGTAATTATCTTCCAATTCAACTTGATAAACATAAGCAAAAATGACATTTCTAATATCATCACAAATAATTAACTTAACATAAACCACCCTCCTACTAGGAATATTCATATAAATAATTATCTTTCAACCATTTATCCACTATTATCCTTACATCATTCATATTCTTAGTGTCAACTTAAACAAACAAAAAAGCAATTGGGTCAGATTTTTCTAATTAAAAATTATGCAAGATGATTTTAAAAATTGTTGGATTTGTTTAAAGATGAAAATAATGGTAATTTTGAGTGACTCTTTGCATTTAACTTAAATAAAATCTGAAGGCTTGGAGATCCATCTTGACCATTTTTTTGTCAAAATATTCTGACCCAACTTGTTTCCTATAACAAATCCCAAGCTAAAAAAAAGCTCCAAGATAAAAAAAACAAAATATTAAAAAGAAAAAATTTTTTACTAAAAGCCTCCAAGCGAAATATACCATCAGTTTGAGAAGCCCTTGCAACCTCAAACTCTTTTATCAAACGCTCAAACATCATTTTGTCGGAGTCCCTAAAGAGAAATTAACAACAAAACTTAGAATCAGCGATATTGGTAATTTTGCCTAAGAGAAATAAAATTTTAACTCTCTCAAAAATGAATAAATCAGGTACGAAAAAAATATAATAAAAATTTCACTTCAAAATAACAAACCAAGCCAATAAATTCAAAAGTACAATAGCTTGTGTCATCCAATAACCAATTAAGAAACTAATAAAACCATTGTTAATCCAAGTAACTTCCATTTTACAAACAGAAAATAAATAATAATTTCCATGTCCTTCAAAACTCAAACTATTGCTTTCTTCTATACTTTCATGAATTTACAAGAATAACAAGAAAATATAAACGTCATTCATGTTTATATGAGTCATGTTATATGAGTAAGAAAACCAACTTAATATCACGAAAGTGATTATGTGATTCTTAAAAGAGGCCCTAGTGAACACAACATTGTACTAACATCAAACACATGGATATTTTTATTTGTGCAATTTATGCAGCAAAATGTTAGACAAATGGAGATCTAGGCCCCAAAATTACGTTTGAATTCCATTTGGACCCAATGTATAAATGCAATAACACAAGTTAGGTAGAGTTCATTGGAAAGGATTTCTAATTGGACCATAAAAAGTGAAGGCATACAGATGGAATTTTATTGAACCAAAATACTAAGCAGCCCGATGCACTTAATCTTAAAAAAGTCCTAAAACAACATTTAGACTGCTTTTTGATGATATTTTTATAGCTTAATTTACATATCATCACTCATTTTGTTTGACTTTTTTGAGAGAGAAAAAATCAATAATAACCACAAAATCATTAAACTTTGACCTCTCATAAAAGTTTTAAAACTATTTAACAGACAATTGCACTCATCCCAAACAAACCCTAAGTTGGAACTATCAAAAGCACGCCAATATCTACCAATGTTATACATCTAAAATAAAATTTCCAAAAATGTGTGGGTATTTTAATTATTTTAATTATTGCAACTTTCAGCGGGTTTTGGCTTCTATACTAAATTAGGTTGATCTTGTCGGACAACAATTTTGATTCCGAATACGGTTATATAACCCCAAAGATAACATAAATGAACTGACTTCAATTTTTCTCAATATGCTGTCATCATCTGTTTTCTTTAAGATATTAAAGCAAGATTGCATGTTGAGAAATATTCATTAAGAGATGATAACAATGGTTGTATGAGTAAGGAGTCTATGCTTATAGCATACCTTTGAAGACGCTCAGTCAACGCTTGATGTCTTTTAAGAACATTAGACACTACAATAAAACAGCAGCAATTTGTAGAAGAAATAACTCTCATATGAAAAAGTACAAATAATACAAAAAATTCAACTACAAACTGTACATCTTGCTCTAGTTGTCTCTAATCGTGTATCATCCTCGTGGGCAAAATTCTACATCATATTAAAGCAATTTGTTAGATTAGTTCAAGCATAAAATCCTACATGGGACTTATCTATCCTATAGCATAAAAAAAAAATGATCGAACATACCACCTCTCCAGTGAGAACATGTGAGCGCCTCTTCAGTTGTTCCATTACTGTAGCAGATCCACATGCAAATTTTACGAAAGACAATTACAAGATAGAAGCCAAGTTGATCATGTTACAACCGACAAAATAAAAATTTGAAACGACATGAATAAATTTTCGAGTTTGAGTTAGGTATCTAATCAGAATAAAAAAAATAAACCACATTCTACATCTCAATTTGTCAAGATAACAGTCTCCAGACACTCCTAAGTTCTTTGCGGAGTCGTTATTTGAAAAATATTTCCGAATGTGAAATAGCATAGCTTTTAAATAGATACCGGCAAAAGTAACATTTCCTCGACATCCCACTTATGCACTCAAATGATTCATATTAAATCTCTAGGAAGTGTGAGCGGATGAATTGCAATGAAATTAAAGTAATAATATGATGGATACTAAAATACCAGCCTAGAATGATCACATTCCTGACATCAATGTAATAAAAAAAAAAACTATCCCAGAACATTTGTTGCTAATGCAATTGAAGCAACAATAGGGTTATGAGAAATTCAAATCAGAAAAGAAGTCTTACTTGTAAACCTAATTGCTGTTATTAAGGTATACCTCCCGACAGAAAGGTCATTTGGCTTCTAATGATAGAATGCTGAGGAATAAAAGACCAAAAAGGGAATGTGAAATAACTGAAAATGTGCATTTCACTTTTAAAAATAAACATCACTAATTTTTTCACCCATACTAAAAAAGAAGGGACAGCAGCAATCCTCATATAAAGGGCATATGGTACTTACTTCAATGAGGTGTAGAATCTTTCGTTGTCTATAAAACAAGTTAAAGAGAACTTTTACAGTGAATATATTTTAGACATGGTCCTAAAGTTTCTCCAAGTTCATATCTCAAATAAGTATTATAAGATGTTTCTAAACCATTGCTTGTGAGTATTAATACAATTAAATAAATTGGCAGCTTCTTTGTTATTGATTTAGAGTGATAAATTATCATACATTTATTATAAATGCTTACCTTGTGATTACTTGTCTTAATAATTATTTTAATGAATTGAACTTATAACTTATATCAACCTAGTTATGTTATGAAATTAATTTAATATTTGGTTAGTTGAAATGTGACTAAGTGGGCAGACGTAGTAGTTTCAAACAAAATATATATATTAAGTAGATTATTTGAGCAAAAAGTTATTCATCTTTTAGCCTATGAGAACTAGGAATTTGATTTAGGAGTCTAATGTAAAATATATATATAGCTATAATTTTTATCATTAAGAGTAAAAAATCATCAATTTATTACTTATTTAGTTAGGGCCTATAGTTGCATCAATTTATTACTTTTGATAAAAAAAACATCATTCAGTAGCACTCCTCATAGTTGTTACGTCGCTATTATCAATAGTAAATGCTTCGTTTGACATGTTGAAGGGGTGACGAGTGTAAAAAATTTATTGCTTATTTAAGAGATGTAAAATGATAAATACTTCATTGCTCAATAGGATGCATTGGAGAAAATAAATTCATGTAGCCGACCCCACTTAGTAGGATAAAAACTTGTTGTTGTTGTTGTTGTAAGAGATGTAGAGTGATGAAAAAAGGCCTCATATAATTGATTGATTAATTTTGCAATGCATACTTATTAGTATACATGATAAAATTTTATGATAATGGGTGCCACCAGTGAGGTTATGAAGAATTTAAAGGAAATAGCATGTTATATTAAACATTCTTTTAAAAAGAGTACATGATGTCATAATCGTTGTTGAAAACAAATAGAAGATTACAAGAAGCTCTTAAATGTCGAAGGCTTGTTGAAGTGGGAAGAAGCTACTATATATCAGCATTAATATTCTTGTATAAAATGATATTAAATAGTTGTGACTATCAAAGATTGCATTGCCAGTCACATTTAACTCATAGTGGTTTCTATTGAAAAAAATGAGCTTAAGGGAAGCAATGATTTTGTTCCAAAAATTTAAACTTGTCTGCTCCATGGGGGACCAAGCACATAAAATTTGAAATTTTCACTTGTGACCGAGTTTGACATCAAGGAATGGTATATCACATCGAGGGATGAAAATAATAACCTCAATCCCAAAGTGATTATTTCACTACTCCATGTGGCTATAAATCATAAGTTATTCCCCTATCCTAAAAGACAGGGATTATTTTAATTTTGAGGTCTAATATCCCTAAAAAAGCACATCTGCTTAGTTAATTACAACAAAGGAATGATTATTTCCAAAGAAAATTCTCAATTAAAGTATATATGGGAAGTAGCACAAACACAAGTGAATCGAACTTAGAGCCCTCAGGCACCAAGCCCACAGTCATACTTAGTCATTCGTATATATGGGGGCATGGGCTAGCAAACACCAACAAAAAAAAATAACTAATTTAATTTATTTTAATTGCATGCCCCCTCTTAGCATTTTAGCACAATAAAAGACCAATAAACATCGCCCAAACATCCAATCTACGCACAAAACAACCGTCTTAATTGTTCATCTAAAATGACAAATACACATTCACCAAACTCATTCAATCTACATCCAATCATAGAGTAGAAAACATATATAATTCATCATTAGCCTAACATAATCCAGATTTGTGAACTAGTAAAAGCAATTAAAAATATAGTTTGTGAGGTAGGCATTCTAGTATTTATGTCTAAGTGATTTGAGTTTAAAATTTAATTTCTTATCATTAGATGACTCAAGTTTAAGTTTTCTAAATGTTGTGCATATGCTTTAATCTTCAAATTTTAGTCTATGTTTCAATTTAATTTTAATGTTATAAAGAATGTTATGAAAAGCGGGAGAGGTGTCATTCTTCACAACTCCCCGATCCTAATAATGTGTAAAACCTCGCTCAAGAGTGTGGCATACCACCTAAAAATCTAAATCAAATTGGTTTAAGTTTTAACTCAAACAGATTAGTGGATTTAAGTGGTTTAACATATTTGAATTGATTTAGTTTAAAATTAGATCGTGTTTGATTAAACTTAATTTCTTATTCAGATTGATTTAAGTTGACTTACTTCAGTTTTATTTTTATGCTTAAGTTTCTCTTCTTATCAGTGGCAATAAGTATGGTTTCTTCAAAACTTATAAAGGAATAAAACAGGGTGATTTTCTATCACCTTATCTTTTTATTATATTGTTTTCGACTACTTATCTAGAAGATTGAATAGCTTATTTCTTTCTTATCCTTCTGTGAATTATAAGAAAAAGGGTCATTTGAGTATTTCACATTTATGCTTTGCTAATGATCTGATCATTTTTACTAATGCTAATAAAGTTTCCATAAAGAGAGTTTGGGAAGAGATTATTAAATTTCAAACTATTTCTGGTTTGAATTTTAATACTTCTAAGTGTTTTTTCTATTGTTCTAAGAAAGTTACCGTTGCTAAGAAAGATTGGATTATGGAATTTACTGGTTGTAATAAGGCTCTGTTACCTTTGACTTATTTGGGCTTCATGCTGGATAAGGGACGGAATCGTAATGCACTTTGTTTGAATTTGTTTGACAAAATCAGAAATAGGATTTTTTCTTGGGATAATAAATTTCTTTCTTTTGGTGGGCGTATCACTCCTCTTAAGAGTGTGATTATCTCTCCCCCTCTTTATTCTTTGCAAGTGATGAACATGCCTATGGGGTTTATTAAAAAATTGGAAAATCTATTTAATAAATTCCTTTGGGAAGGCGAAGGAAATTCTATGGTTCATTGAAGAAGTTGGAATAAGCTTTGTAAGCTCATTGACAAAGGTGGTCTAAGTTTTAGGAGCTTATCTGATTCTATTAAGATTAATTACATGAAATTATGGTATAGATTCAGAATGAATAATTCCACTTGGGCTTCTTTTATGCATACCAAATATTGTTCTAATATTTATCCTCTAGCTATTACTATTAAAAAGAATGATTCTTTTATTTGGAAAGAGATGTTAAAAGTGGCTAGAAACACTGAAGATTTAATTTGTTGGGACATTGGCAAAGGGGACTGCTCCTTTTGGTATGATAAGTGGACTGGTAATAGTGCATTAGTTGACTGGTATGGTGGTCCTGCCGAGATTAATATCAAAGTAAATGATTTCTGGTTTGATAATAGATGGTGTTTCAGAGAGCTTCAGCAGAAGGTTCACTCTACTGTGTTAAATTCATTGCATTGATTCCTATTACCAATAATAAGATTGATGTGCCCAAGATTAAAGGCATTATTGGGATTCTGTTTCTAAATGCTTTGCTAAATCCTTTCAAGGGTTGGATCTTAGATGGAACTGGAACCCTTGGGTCAAGCCTTCAATTTCTTTCTTTATTTGGAGAATTTTTCATAGTATCATTCCTACTAATGATTTATTTAAATTTAAAGGATTGCAGCTTCCTTCTTGTTGCATGCTTTGCAAAAATAATAAGTAAACCAGTGATCAACTTTTTGTGGATTGCAATTTTGTTGATGAAATCTAGAGAAAATTTATTATGAAATTGCATTGGTCGAATACTTTGTTGCAGGTTACTAATATTTCTAAGATTTTTACTAAATGGAGAGCTAATGGTCATGCTTTCTTAACTGTTGTACCTGCTATTACTATTTGGTTCATTTGGATAGTTAGGAAAGATGCTAAATTTAATAATGTGTCTCCTAATGTACATCATACCGTTAGTTTGATTTTTTCCTATCCGTTAAAAGAGCTTCATTTGTTGTCTCCTACTATGAAGAAGAATGGTAAAATGATGGTTATGATGCAAAAAATAGCTTTACCTGTTAATATTAAACCTAAAGTATTTTCTTTGGTGTCTTGGAGTAAACCTTGTGCACCCTTCATCAAAATCAATATAGACGAATGTTGGAAAAGTACTTGTGCTCGTGTTGGTGGAGTTTGCAGAGACTTCTTGGGTTTTGTTATATGTTGGTTCTCGGCTGGTGTTTTTCCTGTCTCCCCTTTGGTTGTTGAGGATGATGCTTTGATGTTTGTTCTTCAGGTGGCTCTTAAATGTGGATGGAAATATATTATTTTTGAAATTGATTCTTTGATATTATGGAGGTATTGCAGATTTGAAAGAGGATCATCATTGGAGTGTTAACCTTCAAATGAAAAGGATTATTGAATTGTCTAAAAGCTTGGTTATTTGTTGGTCTCATACCAAGCGAGAGAAGAATATGGTTGCTCATTAGGCGGCTAAAACTGGATTGAAACTTCCTGGTGCTGAACTTTTGAGAGTAGCCTTAAATGATATTAGTTAATTTTGTTTTCTGTTTTGTTGTTTTGTTTTCTGTTTTTTTGGGTGTGTGTTGTATTTTGCATTTTTTGGGAAGAGGACCTTTAGATTTTCTTTGTTTTTGTGTGAGTTGTATATGGGTTTTAGTTAGGTCATTTTCCTTATTTTTTAATTCTTTTTTCGATGAAATGCATAAGAAGTCAAATAATGTTTTTTCTATCAAAAAAAAAAGTTTACAATTCAGCTTATATTTATTTTGATTAGATTGAAATAAAATTTATGTTTAATTTAGTTTGATTAATGCTTTGATTTAACTTAAATTTAATTAAATCTTAAGTAATTGATCAAAATTTTATTAATTTAAGTTAGTCTTAATTAATATTTAACTTTACTTAAGCTATTTAAGTTTATTAAGGGTCCGTTTGGGACGATGGAGCGGTGACAATGCGGCACCACACCTCAATTTTGTCTGTTTGGTTAAACTGCGTTTCGACGGCTTTTTCAAAAAGCTACCGCTAAAATCAGTATTTTTCCACCGGTCCTAGCTAAGTGCAGTGGCGGCTTTCTAACTGCGAACTGGCTTTTTCAAAAAAAAAAAAAAGTTATAACCATCACAGCTTTTTGTACATCAAATTATTCTTTAACAACTTCACAGGTGCTTCTTATAAAGCTGCAGCAGCCCCAATCAAATCCTAAGATTTAATTGATTTAACTTTACTTAATTTGATTCAAGTTAAATGCTTACATTAACTTTAACTATATGCTTACTTTGATTTAATTGATTTACTTAAATTGAGTTGGTAAAATTAGATTGAAATAAAATTTATGTTTAATTTAGTTTGATTAATGCTTTGATTTAACTTAAATTTAATTAAATCTTAAGTAATTGATCAAAATTTTATTAATTTAAGTTAGTCTTAATTAATATTTAACTTTACTTAAGCTATTTAAGTTTATTAAGGGTCCGTTTGGGACGATGGAGCGGTGACAATGCGGCACCACACCTCAATTTTGTCTGTTTGGTTAAACTGCGTTTCGACGGCTTTTTCAAAAAGCTACCGCTAAAATCAGTATTTTTCCACCGGTCCTAGCTAAGTGCAGTGGCGGCTTTCTAACTGCGAACTGGCTTTTTCAAAAAAAAAAAAAAGTTATAACCATCACAGCTTTTTGTACATCAAATTATTCTTTAACAACTTCACAGGTGCTTCTTATAAAGCTGCAGCAGCCCCAATCAAATCCTAAGATTTAATTGATTTAACTTTACTTAATTTGATTCAAGTTAAATGCTTACATTAACTTTAACTATATGCTTACTTTGATTTAATTGATTTACTTAAATTGAGTTGGTAAAATTAGATTGAAATAAAATTTATGTTTAATTTAGTTTGATTAATGCTTTGATTTAACTTAAATTTAATTAAATCTTAAGTAATTGATCAAAATTTTATTAATTTAAGTTAGTCTTAATTAATATTTAACTTTACTTAAGCTATTTAAGTTTATTAAGGGTCCGTTTGGGACGATGGAGCGGTGACAATGCGGCACCACACCTCAATTTTGTCTGTTTGGTTAAACTGCGTTTCGACGGCTTTTTCAAAAAGCTACCGCTAAAATCAGTATTTTTCCACCGGTCCTAGCTAAGTGCAGTGGCGGCTTTCTAACTGCGAACTGGCTTTTTCAAAAAAAAAAAAAAGTTATAACCATCACAGCTTTTTGTACATCAAATTATTCTTTAACAACTTCACAGGTGCTTCTTATAAAGCTGCAGCAGCCCCAATCAAATCCTAAGATTTAATTGATTTAACTTTACTTAATTTGATTCAAGTTAAATGCTTACATTAACTTTAACTATATGCTTACTTTGATTTAATTGATTTACTTAAATTGAGTTGGTAAAATTTGAGTTCAACATTTAATTTTAATTAAACTAATTAAGTTAAGATTTAATTAATTAACTTATCTTAATTTGATTTATATTAAATATATAAGTTTAGCTCCAGGTTGCATTCAAATTGATTTATTTTTTTGAGTTATACTCTTAATTTTGTTTGGATTAAGTTTAATTTATTTTGCTTTATTTTGATTTAGTTTTAATACAAATTTTGGTAAATATTATATGTGTGCGCGTGCGTGCATGTACATGTTTTAACATTATGTTGACTAATGGTCATTTATTTCATCTTATTAATCTTTTCTTTATCTATGTTGCATCAGCTTTCATGTCGACGGCAAACACAACTGCACTTTACACTTAACTGCACACGATTCAGTGTAGAGTGCTTAGATTGAATAGTTTTCTACAAATGGCTTATCCAAGGTCGTTTGTCCCAAACAGTGAAATAGAAAACTCCAATTTCCCCGCCTACCACCAGCTAGAAGAAGCGAGTCATCCATGCAGTCCTCAAATCCGACTGATCTAGAAGGCAAACCATAAGTTTCCCGCACTCAAAAGAGGTAGGAGACCTATGGTCAAGGTGCTAACCTAAGAGGGGAAATCTTTATCCTAATTTACATCTCAATATTTTGAATTTGAAAATGTTGATAAGAGATTATAGCTATACCTGGACAAAGAAAGAATTAATATCGAGCACTTCCACAAATTTTCAAAAAAAGAATCAGGGCCCCCCTCGCACAAAATGCAAAACAATTTGTAATAAAAATTTGGTGCAAATAGGATACTAAGTAATCCTATGAGTGCAAATGCCATGATTGATGAATGAAAAGGATTATATCTATATATATATATAAAATAAATGTTATGAAGAATATGTAGCATGTCAGACATATATAGATGTCAAATCAATGAAATCGCCTGATCGATACTTGGAAGCCGATAAATCCTACTGACATATATGAGAAGGAACGGTTTAGTTCATATAGAGTTAGAAATGAAGATAACACTTAAACTAATTACTATATAATCAAGGAGGATTATGTTAGAACTTAATTCGGCACAAGATCGTGAAGATGGATAAAAATGAATGTGATAATCAAAGTAAAAGAGAAAATTTGAAGAACTTTTAATACATGTTATTCTACTTCATTGAACATCAAGGAAAAATATGTATGTATGTAAGCATGCATGCATGTATGTATGTGTGTATGTATGTATTAGGAGATCCTCTCTATTATTTGATTATTAAGGCCAAGTATGTGTTTATGTATCTATAATGAATAATAAATAGAAAAGTTTCATCTATTACTAAAAAAATTACTTCTATGCAATTCATTATGTAGGCTTAAACTTTTAAATAAAGCAAAACTTGATATATTTAAAATGTACTTAGTTCATGCAGTCAAGGTAAATAAATGTTCAAATTTTAATGATTATTCAAATATGTAAGCATAAAATAAACTTCAACATGCAATTCCCAAGCACAAAGATAGTTTAATCATTAAGTTTCATTCAAATTGAATTATTTCTAGCCAACAGTATTCAAATGGAGCAGGCATTTAGTTCAAGTAAGAAATCTATTGAATCGTTGGTGTAGTTGCAATACAAATTATGATAATTAAACCCTCTGTACATAACTTCAATCTCCACGTGTTCATCAATATGCATCACCCGTGGATAAGTTTCTAGCAAATTAGTAAGCATACCGGGCATTAAGAAGTCCACAATTCGATTTTTAATAGTTTCTTGGATTAAGACAATAATCTAGCCACAAATTCAGAAGTTCCGACTCTATATGGAATATTAGATCTGAAGCTCGGAAAAAGATACCCTTTCCAGTTTCATTAACGAGTGTAAGGAATCACAAGGTGAATTGAAGCATCCATTGTATTTAAAAGTTCGACATATCTAAGATAATGCTTCGAGTGAAGCAACCTTATGATATTGAATGGAAAAAAATTGGTACAAGAGAAAAGGAGGTATCCACATTAACAAACCTTCTGCAGTAAAAATCTAGAAATCGATAGTTTCATGTGGACTAATCGGGTAGTGACAAAGAAGTACCATATAATCGAGGAAATGGTAGAGCTGCAGGTTTGGCGCGAATGGAGGGAGGCAGGGGGGGGTGGGAAGCTTTCGATCGAAAACCCGGAGAGAAGCGATTCGGTGGCTACTCGGCTAGATGTGCAAAACAGGAAGGCTGCGGCTTCAGTTTTCGGTTCTCGGACTTCGTCCAAGCCACTGGTGCGTGTAAACCCAAGAAGTGAGCGGGCTTCGTTCCCTGGGCGAAAATCAGAGGAGGAGATGGCTATGCTGCCTTGCTTGCTCCAATTGGAGAGTCACGAGAGAAAGAGAGAGAGGAACCCCTCGATTCCTGCT
>NW_018164666.1:4629695-4631709 GCF_001263595.1 Phalaenopsis equestris
GAACCAGATAAAAGATACGGAACAAGAGAGGTGCAGCGTTCTGCGAGTGGGCAGGTTCGGTTACAATGAAGAACGGGGACTTTCATTTCCGGTATATATGCAAATTCTTTATTTTATTTTATTTTTTACTTTTTTAAAAATTTAATTTAAATTATTAATTTAGTTTAAAATTATTCCTAGTTTATATTTAATTTTGATTTTAATATTTATGTTGAGTGATGATATTGTATTATTTTAGGTTTGAATTATTTTAATTAGCTTTAAGGTTAAGTTTTATTGAATTTAGGTTAGTTGATCGAGATTAATTTTAATTTTAAATCAGAGTTTAAGTTCAATTTAGATTTTCTTTTCATTTTCATTTAGTTTAGGTTTATGCATACATTTTAGGTTAACTGAACTTAGGTTCAATTTTTTAATTAAATTAAACTAATTAACAAACATTTTGGATTTATATTAATGTTGCTATAGAGGATTGTAGGTTGATTAGATTTAGGTTTTGTTTAGTGTAATTTTGATTAAAGTTTTCTTTGTAAATTCATTTTACTTTGTGTTTGAGTTTAATTTTATGTTTAGGCTTAAATTGAGTTTAATTGGGTTAGAATTTATATTTAAGTTCTAAGTTTAAATTTGAGCGGAGTGAATTTTGATTTTTATATTAAGTCCAAATTTGTTTTAAGGTTCATTTTGGTTGATTTTATATGAAGCTCAATCAAGTTCTAATTTAAGTTTTCTAATTTAAATTTAAAATGTGTTTATTTAATTTTGTCTGAATTTTGATTAATTTAAATTTAAATTTTATCCAAGCCCAACTTAGCCGACTAAAGCACACAATCCGACCTAGGTTCAATCGTGTCGGACATAAATCAACCTGGCCAAGCTAAGGTCAGCTAGACCTGATCCCAAGCAACCTAAACCAGTCAAGGCCAATCCAATCTGCTAAGGGTGGTAAGAAGGGATCTTATGCCTAGAAGAACTAGTCAGAAGTCAAGAGAGAGAGAGAGAGAGAGTTGTCCAAAATATGAGGTTAACAGTACTACTGTTATTGTTAAATATATTACATGATGGGGAGAGTTTTGTCATTAGCAGGTTGTTGACGTAGCATGTGGCTAACTAATAATGGTGATGTGATGAGATAATTTGTTCGATAGAGTTGGTGTATCTCCCTCTTTTTAAAAATGATATGGCCAAAGAGGCTCTAACTAAGAACAATGTATGAGCTCTTATGTTTCATGGTTAGTTTATTTACCTCTATTGACAATATGTGTTATCCTCCACCTGAATTTCACTCAAGAAGATTTGAATATATGATATTTGATGGGATAGCTTTGCATTACCCTAGACAAGTGCATGAAGAGACACCAAATCAAGAAGCTCAAACTTCTTATGATTTATTGAATGCTACTCAGAGACTATTGTAGGAGGGATGTACTCTCATTTTTAGTTATTCGTAGCTCTTAAAATGCTAAAAATTATAACAAGATTAATATGCTTGGAGAGTGCTTCAATCTTTTTGCAACATTACTGAAAGAGACTAATCCACAAGTGAATTTAGTTCGAGAAAACTTATAATAGACCCAAAAAAATTGGTCTCCAAGTTAGGGCTGAAAATAGAGAAGATTGATTATTGTGTGAATGCTTGCATGTTATTTTATAAGTCCAGTGCAGCAGAGATTGCATTTTCTGTAACTCTTCGAGATTTAAACCTTAAAATAAAGAAATAAGAGTCAGAAACAAGTTCCTTACATGTGTTTCTTCTATCTACATCTTATTTCACATCTTCATAGACCATTTGGGTCCTCGTGTACTGTTCCACATATGAAGTGGCATCGTAGCAGGTTAAGAGATATAAATTCAATGAGTCATCCTGCAGATGGAGAGACATGAAAAAGTTTTGATAGTTTATATCCTAAGCTTGCCACGAAACCACGTAACATGAGACTTGGCTTATGTTGGGATGGCTTCTCATTGAAGTAAGACCATTGGCAGGTGATCTTTATGTCAAACAACCCCCCCC
>NW_018164666.1:4631727-4637887 GCF_001263595.1 Phalaenopsis equestris
CCCCTTCTCTGAGGTGTGCATGACAATGCCCTTCTTATTCTGACCTTGATTATTTCAAGTCTCTAAAGGATGGATTGATGTATACTTGTAACAACTTATAGAAGAGCTACAGATTCCTTCAAAAAGAGGAGTCATGACTTATGATATTACCATGAAACACATTTTTTTTTATGAAAGCAGCATTGATGTGGACGATAAGTGATTCTCCAACATATGAAATGCTATCTGATTGGAGCACTGCGAGAAAGTTAGCATGTCCATATCGCATGAATTCATCTAAGGCGATCACATTTCAGCATAATAAGAAGAATTTATGGTTTGCCCGTCACCTTATGTTTTTAGATTTTGGACATCCCTTCAGGAGAAACAAAAGTACAATCAAAAGATATAAATTTGAGAAATCAATATCACCTCCAGTAGTACTTGAGAAAGATTTATTTCAGATTATCAGTGACATTTCGAATATTATTGTTTTTTCTGACCTATCTTTGCATCGTCCACTAGACTTTGGTGTTATTCATAACTGGTCAGAAAAATTCATTTTCTTGGATCTGTCTTGTTGGAAGGAAAACATAATTAGGCATTATCTCGATGGACATAGAGAAAATTTTTCTTACAATATATTCAACACTATGACAAATGTTAAGGGAAAAACTAAAGATAACGTGAATTCCATACTAAATTTGAAGGAGATTTGCAGAAGGCGGGCGCTAGAGATCCAAAAAACTATTATTGGCAAGCTTTTGAAGCCCAACGTAAAATATTCTCTTATTTTGGCACAATGGTGATCAATTTGTGAGTGGCTCTATGCATTGAAATTCCCTAACGATATGCTTCAAATTTGAGTTGTTGTATTGATGTGAAGACGGGAAAGATTTTTTGAATAAAAAGTCACGATTTTCATATTTTTCTTCACAACTGCATTTAGCAGCTTGCAGAGTGATATTTTAAATCCATTGGTTGAAATCAATGTGTTTTTCAAGTAGAAATGTACAACTTGTTTGAGTGTTGCTCACATACGATAATTAGAAGCAACCATTCAAATAATATTATGCAAGCTTGAATGAACATTCCCACCTAGTTTTTTCAACTCCATGAAGCATCTACCGATACACTTACTACATGAAACCTTACTTGGAGAACCAATACAGTATCAATGGATGTATCCATTTGAGAGGTGCATAGTAACAATTTTTTGAATAAACTTTCTTGATACTACTTCGTAAATAATATTTTGAAATAATTGCAATACATATTTTTTTAATAAAATGAAGCGAATTGTCAATAATAAAGCATGACCAAATGGATTCATATGTGAGAAATATTTACTATAGAAGACCACCACTTTATGCTTCTATTATTTCATTCAAGAAGAGTCAACGTCATTGAGTGTGGTTTCTCCTACTACACTTTTTGTTTTTCAGCATTTTGGTGAAGTATTAAGGAGGTTCACATCACGTTATCTCAGTGATCAGGAACTTCTAGCAGCGACATTTTATGTTCTTCTGAATTGTGACAAAGTTCAACCCTTTATTGAGGGTCCATTTGGGGCAGCTTATTTGGTGCGGTGGCGTTTTGAAAACACGCCTGACATGTTTGGGTAAATTGTATTTTGGCAGCTTATACGTTTTCAAAACGCTGAAAACAACGTTTTCACACAGGTGCGGTGGCAGCTTTCTGGCTGCTGTTTGACTTTTCCAAAAAAATAAAAATTTGTAATGGCTACCGTACCTAATTTATTTACAAATTATTTTTAATCAGCTTATCAGCAGATTATTCAATAAGTTGCAGCTGCCCCAAACAAACCCTGAGTAAAACACTAAATTCTATTAATAGTTTAATCTTCCAGGTGAAAGTATTATGACGGTCTAATCCATAATTTTTTTTTTACTGTGGTGACAATTTGTTCTCAGATTCATCGTATCCAGTTGAAGATGATATCACAAACCAAGAGATAAAAAAATATTCCACATAGTTCGCAAGACATGTAAGTTAGTTTTTAACAAAACTATTGAACATCTATGATAATTGTTATTAGGTATCTTTAATGACAGATGAGTTATTATGAATTACTAGATTTATGATCTAAACAATGGAGTAATGGATCATGGCTTGCTAGATCTTACTTGGGAACCCATGCACATCGTCAAAATTTGATATATTTATGATGTGAATGGTTACAAGTTTCATACGAGCTCCTGGCCAAAGGGAAAAAATTAATTATTATTCTGACATTTGTGTTAAAGTAAATAATAAATCAGAAGATGAGATAGGTTACTATGTGATTCTCAAAAAAGTTGTTGTACTATCCTACCTTGGCTCTATTGATGGAAGTGTATTTCTATTTAACTATGACTAGTTCGATCATGTTCCTAATCATGGAAAAGGATTATCCAACTGTATAATATTGTAGAAGTAAAAGTGAATATGAGATATGTTAAATTTGATTCGTTCATTTTATTAAGACAAGCAAGTCATATATTTTATCTTTAACTTCCCTATAGAATAAGAAACAAAGTAGAGTGGGCAGTAGTCATAGCCAGTAAACCAACAACAACTATTAATATTCATAATTCAATTGAACCAACTCATTAGGAAGTGGAAATGATGGAGTCATACATTCCACTTGATACTATCGATGAAGGGGTAAATTTAGTGGATGTTGAAGATGAACACGAAGAAATCGATATCAATGAACATGATTCTGACGATAGCTTGGATGAAGTAATTTTAACTAAATCATCAAATAACTCATCATAAGGTTAACGAAGATGTGTAAGTGTTGTTTTGTTTTTACTTTGTACTTTTGTGTTTTTAGCTTTAGTAGTTTGTAGATTGTAGTTTATAGTTTTCTCTTTCGTTTATTGCACTCTTATTATTTCAGTTTCAACAATTTGTAGATTGCATGAAATTTAGGGTTGTCATTTCTTTTTACTACATGTTATTGTGCTTTCATCTTTATTAGTATATAGATGCACTAATTAAATTACTTTCTTTCTTGCAGATAACTTCCGGAGGGAGGGGTAGTCTACCCTGCACCCACCCCCACCCCCCCATTTGGGGACTAGTTGGCTTATGGAAGTTTGTCAGCTAGCGAGAGGATGTGGATGTGGTGGTACGAAGACCACCTCAGTGGTACCTCCTCCAGTCATAGCTACCACACCATCACCTCCACCAGTCAAGATCACAACACGACTGCCACCATCAACCACAACACCGCCACCAGCCGCGACCATGACACCACCACCGCCATTAGACGTGACCATGACACAACCACAACCACTAGCCACGACCATGACAACACCATCACCGTCGGCATCAACTACTATTGATGTGTTATCCAATTTGAGCACCACGAGCAACCATCATCCTCTTCGGGTACACATAAGTTTTAATTTAATACTAACATTAATGCCTTACTTTTTTTGAATTTAATAGTGATCCAATCATATGTTTTTTTTTCAAATTTAGTCCCCCCACATAGACCATCCATTCCATCATAGTTATAATTCGGAGCAAATACAACTATTCATACTTATACTAAAGGGAGATCTAGATTAGGGAGTTTAAGGTAAACCTCAAAAACAATAATTATAATTATGTATTTATTTTTATGAAAATATTATTTTCTAATTCAATTTACAAAAACGATGATTCTGGTCCCTCGAGGAGGGGCGTGTCCAGTTCGGCGATATACGCCAGCATGTGAGCGCTCCATGTGGCTGGGTGAGGATGTGTTAAATGCGCTGCCCAGGACAAAGCTAAATCGCCACTCTGACTGCGGGGCATGGGGGCCTCGAAGAACACCGTGGGGCGCTCCCACATACGGGTTACAAGAGGTGGTTGGTAAGACTTACTTTTTTTGCATTAAATCTTATTTTACATTAAATGTATGCTAATTATTCTATTAAGCTGACAGACAGGACGGGAGCCAAGTGTTGTAGAGTTGCACGAGAGCACCCATGGCTACAATCAGATCAGTCTCGGGTGAACAGTAAATTGTAGGTGACCCATAATGAGTATAAAATTCAAATAAATATTTAAATTTATTTATTCTCTTGCTTTAGTTAATCATATGTTTTGTAGGAGGCCTTATAAAGGCTCAAGGAGAGCTGATCTCAACAGTCAGGTTATGGTTCAGGCACATCTCATGATTCCTATGAGTACGGCCTATGGAGGGAGACTGTTAGCAGGAAGAAGAAGGGCAGGGTCTATGAGTTAGGGTCTCAGACACTGGCCTATGATGCATGTCTGACCTCTGGCACATTCGGTGTTTCCACTTCTATTTCTCGGGAGAAGGAAATATGTCACCAGGTTGTTACTGAGGTTGCCGCCTAAGTAGTCGCGCTGAGATTGGAGATGAGGATAGAGATCAAAGCACTGATGTTTTTTGAACTGCATAAAGGGAAGGAAATAGTGCAAGAAGAGGGAAGGGATGATGATGATGAGGAAAAAATAAAAAAAGTTTAAGGAGGGTGAATAAAGAGTTTTTTTTTTGTTTGTTTGTTATTAAACAATTTAGTGTTAGTGAATATTATTTTGATTGTTCAGTTGTACATTTTGTTTGATTTAATTCAATTATTTTTCTTTTATTTTTTGTATATGATTTATCTGTTAATTAGTTTTGCTACTATGTTGTGTTGTGTTTTGATTACACTGTTACAATTGTAGGTGTGTAGATTGCAGTGTTGAAAGAGGCATATGTATATGTTTTTCTAATGATGCCAGTTTTTTACATATTTACAACCCCTTGATTCTATGCTGACAGTTTTCCGACGGTCTATCAAACAAGCGACATTTAGAAAAAGTTCTGAACTTTTGCTATAGACAAAACCGTCGGTAAATTCGCACGGTTAACCGAAGGTTGAGCGACATTTTACAGACAAAATCACAGAAAATTTCCAAAGGTAGTGGAACACCCTACAGATAATTGTGTCTCATATATAACTGGCGATTAAGCTGCAGTTAAATATGACATGATTTTGAATCTAGAATGACAGTTAGGACATGTCATATACCCGTAAGTTAATATAAGCTGTCATTAAATCCATAAATGATTTTATTACCTACATGTTTTTTTGCTTCGTCAAAATTTATCATCACTAAATATTGGTAAATCTATTACTTATAGGATTTCTGTTATATCTTGCAGTATTTGACCATTTGTAATAAACTAAATTCCTATAGTGGATGTTATTGCAACTCACCACCATGACTTACGTAACTCACATCTCATGAAACTCCAAACTCCTGCCTCTGCGGCCTATTGATGCTATTATTGCTCTATATTATGACCCATGTGGTTAACTAGGACCTACATGATCCACAATTCATACAACTCCCAACTCTGGTCGTTATGGTATACATGCATTATGCAGTCATAAGTGACTCACAATTTATGCTACTCCACTCTCCAACCCCTATGACATATGATTTCTACTACAAATCTCCACCACGATCTAGGTGGTCCACGAATTATACAAATACGACTCTAACCTCTAATGCTTATTAATGTTATTAAAGCTCCCAACTCAGGTATCTGCAACCAAGCATCATTATTACATCTCACCACCATGGTTAAGGCGACCAACTATGACCTTGTTGACCTCACTTTTGGTTGAGGTCTAGAAAACTTCTTTAGTAGCCTAGGTCTAGCCATAGGACTTTCCTATTGACTAGTCTTAGAAAATTAGAAGAGGTACCCCACAAAACTCTTCTTTTTTACTCAACTTGAAATTCCACATATTGATCTTAACCTCTAGCATTTAGTAGGTAAGATCATTATAAGAGAGTTCAAGAAGAGTCCCTATAGGATTACTTGGCTTTAGGGTCGACCCTGGGTGTTGACTTAGAACTAGGGTACACCATATCTTCATAATATAATAAACCATGATTCATTTAGAATGGATATCTATCCAATTCTATGTGAAATGCCTAACTTGGTCTTTTGCTCATAGGCACCTCCAAATTACCTAACTACCATTGGGACCTAAATTTGGCTGAAATGCCCAAAATTTTCCAAAAATACCCAAAATTGATCAAAACCCATTTCAAACACCTTGAATACATCCAAATTTGTCAAAATTTCCAAAAATGGCCAAATTACCAAGATACCCCTCCATGACCCAAAATCCAAAAATTCCAAAAATTTCCTAAAAAA
>NW_018164666.1:4644001-4660943 GCF_001263595.1 Phalaenopsis equestris
TTTTCCTTGATTTCTATCGAGAGTATTCTTAGGTAACTTCAGTTATCTAAGATGTAATTAACTATAGGGGCTTGCCCCTATAGGAAGCTTTTCCCGAACCCAGCACAATATAAACCCTATTTAATTCCTTATATTAAATAGGGGAACTTGTCGGTCAATACATTGGTTTCGCAGACCAAACGGATGTCATAACTTTCTTTAGTTTATTTGATCGAACCTCACTCTCAATTCTTGCGTTCATCCTTCGGGATAGATACATGATTTGAGATAAAGCGCTCTTTCATCTAAACTATGAAAATTATGGGGTCAGTTTGACTTCATCTTTTTTCAAAACTAATTTTTTTAAAAACGTCCTTCCGAAGCGGGCAACGGGATTTCAAATTCCGATGGCCGACAGCTTCTTACGGGCAAACCCCACACCAAAAATAGTGCCGACAGACCTATGTTACTCATATCTCATGCAACTCCCAAATCTGACCTCTATAGCTTACAAATGTTATTACAGCTCCAAACTCCGGCCTCTGTGGCATATAAATATTATTGCAGCTCATCACCATAGACTATGTGACAAACTACACCTTGGTAGCTTGCATTTCATGCAGCTTCCAACTCTAGTCTTTATGACTTATAACCATTATTGCAGCTCCCAACTCTGACCTATGTGGCCTATAGATGTTATTGCGGCTCACCACTAAGATCTATGAGACCAACTACGACCTACATGGCTCACAACTCATGCAGCACCCAACAATACCCTATGTGGCTTACATACTTTATTGCAACTCCCAACTTTGACTTCTATGACTTACATACGTTTTATAACTTACCACCACAACTTATGTGACTAACCACGGTCTGCATGGCTCATAGCTCATGCAGCTCCCAACTATGTCCTCTGTGATTTACAAACATTATTACAACTTTCAACTTTAGTTTTTGTAGCTTAAGAATGTTATTGCAGCTCATAACTATGACCTCGACAACCTAAAGAATTTATTACAACTCACCACTATGTCTTCTGTGACCAACAACATCGTGCATGGCTCACAACTCATGCAGCTCCCAACTTTGACCTCTGTAGCCTACAAACATTATTATTGCTCTTTACTCTGATTTATGTGGCATAAGAACATTATTGCAGCTTCCAACTCTGACTTCTGCTGCTTACCAATGTTATTGCAACTCAACATTGTGGTCTAGTAACCAACTATGGCCTGCGTGGCTCACAATTTATGTAACTTCCAACTCTGATTTCTGCAACCCAGAAACATTATCACAACTCACATTACGTCATAGTGGCACCAATTAAGACATGTGGTTCACAACTCATGCACCTCCCAACTTCGACCCGTATAGCCTATGAATATTATCGCACTACACGACTAACTACGACCTACGTGACCCATAACTTATGCAACTATGAACTGTGGCTACATGCATTATCACAACTCACCATTAGAACCTTTGTGACCAATTACAACCTATATGGTCCACAACTCATGCATCTTTTAACTCTAGCCTTTACGACCTATAGACGTTATTGCAACTCACCACTGCAGTCTATACGACCAACTATATATGTGGTTCACAACTCATACAGATCCCAACTACGACCTTAATAGTCAATTGATGCTTCTGAAATAGACATTTACATCATACATGAACAACTATTACAACAACTTTCAACTATGATATCCATGATGACCCGACACTACAACTGCCATCTACTACATTCATAACGGGCTACTGCCTTCATAGGAGTAGATTATAACTTTTATGGTTCGTTACATCTATTATTGTTGAACTACTGTTATGCATCACCATTCTAATTTTATACTCTCTAATTCAAGAAGAGAGTGGTCTTGATATAATGCTAAAATAATAATATATTGCTCTATCATTGAAATCTCTTAAAAATTTGCTATTACAACAACAATGTTAATGTTTTGGTTTTGAAGTAAAGCTGTGCTCACACCATGAGCTGTCGAAGAACGTGAGTAATCCCATGTTTGAGTAATAACGAAGAAGTCTACTCCCCCCTCTTACTCAAATTCCTACTCAAAATCCTCATTTTTAAACTTTTGATGTCCCGCCGGCAATTTGATTCACAAATCAGCCCCCAAAATGCGGTCAACGCGGATTTCGCTTTTCCGCCAATCCAAACAAGTTAGAGCTCTATATACAGGCGGAAAATAATGAAACGATCAGAAGTAGAAAAAAGTGAGTAAAAGCCAAACGCAAGAGTTTGTCTTTAGATCGGCGGAGATCATCTTCGAGAGGTCAGACCATGTTTTTCCTTTATTTCTAAATCTTATTTCTACTTATCTGCTTGAATTGGTCGAAGCCGGCTGCCGGCCGTCGATTCTGCTGCGATCCGGCAAGTTTTTACTGGAAAAACAGGCTGAAGGACCTCTGAGGTGACCGAAGAACTACTTTCCTACTTTGATGGCTAAGCAGACTGCGTGCTTCCTCCAGCTTCGGCCTCCGGATGATTTCCTCTTTAAAGCAGCCTCTCCCATCTAGGGTTTGATCTAAGCTAGGGTATTTGTCAATTACCTCTTCCGAAAATGAGATTAGGTCCCGCAATGCCCTGGCCGAGCTTGTTGGCACTAGTGTTAGCAGCTATCGCTTTCCGCAAAAAGCGGTGCAAGCCCTAATTTTAATTCCGTTGATCTCGTTCTTTGTTTTGTTTTGATATGTTCACTGTTCACTGAGACATGTCGCCGCCGCCATCGCTGTTGCGGGCATCGAGGGTTGACCTCGGTGAGCTGAAGTCGCAGTTAGCAAAGCGGCTTGGTGCCGTGCGAGCACAGCGCTACTTTGGCTACCTTCACAGGCTGCTGTCCCAGAAACTGAGCAAGCCGGATTTCAACAAGCTCTGTTTTTTGACACTTGGCCGTGAGAATTTGCCACTCCACAACCATCTCATACGTTCTCTTTTAAGGAATGCTTGCCAGGCAAAGGTCCCACCTTTGCAGAAGAAGTTTTTGAAGCGGGAGGATAGTTTAGATCCACCGCAGCCCCCCATCTGGGCCAATGGGGACATCCTGCCTTCTCCTGCGTGCATCCTTGGCCCCAATGAAAGGATAAACGCTGCTGTTCAACAAAATGGTGACTTGTGCTCCTTTGATTTGGAGAGACTGGTGGATGTTAAAGGTCATGAACAGGCAGAGCAGCATGTGAAGCGGTGTAGCTTAAGTAGCAAGGGCCATGAGGAAATGGTTCTTAAGGAAAATGGGGAGAGATTGCAGCATAGGGATGATCCAAAGATGCATCAAAGTCCTATGAGGGCGCCACTAGGGATTTCATTCTGTCAGGCTAGAGTAGGCAGGATGAAAAAATCTTTATCATGGGCATGTAGTGCAAGCATTGATAGATTTACCAGTTGCTTGGATAGTGGTGAGCTGAGCCACACTGAGGATTTGAGAAGAAGGATGGAGTTTGTGGCTGAAATACAAGGCATGGGAGAAGTGGCGGCTGAATGTGCTGTTTTATTGAATAATGGATTGGATGCATATTTGAAGAGGCTGATTAAGTCATCTATTGAGTTAATAGTAGCAAGGGTGGATCGTGAAACAATAAAACAACCACTTTGGAAGCAGGAGGCTCATGGGAAGCTCATAAATGATACTTGGTTGGATAACCACACACACTTGCAAAGGAGTAATGGGGCTTTGGAGTTACAGGAGAAGAACTACTGCTTGATATCTCTGCAGGATTTTACAGGTGCAATGGAGCTGAACCCACAGCAACTTGGGACAAATGCACCCTTGTTACTGGAGAAGATACGTCTCCATTGTTTGAGAGAATAGGAAAGACTATGCAATCTTCGATTTGGTTCAAACTATTGTTGGGGGTGCTGATCTGTATAAACCGGCATGGAAAGCACTACACCCAGCATCCTCTTGGGATTATAGAACATATTCCTCTAAATCAGATTGGGAAGGTGAAATGAGTTCTTACTACAGTTTGGCCCCTTCATTATACAAGTTGTGTCCAGCCATATGAGGAAACTCCAATCACATTTTTGCAGTGTTGTCTTATGTAATATACATAATTGTTTTTCATATCTCTGGAATATGGTGAATGCATTGTCAAGTAATAAAAGTTATTAGGTGTTCTTGATATCATTTATATGTGTACTTCTTTGGATTAATTTAAACTGATTGTTCAAATTGTTCAATAGCTTAGACGTTGCACACTCGAGGAACTAATCTTTATGCTGGCTATGGGCTACCTACAAAACCCGTTACTTTGATTTCCTTAGTTCTAAGGATGTCTTTTGTGATTCACATTCTTTACTGGAGTTTTGAATTCTAAAATTGACAATAGAGTCTGATGAACTTTATTTCATTTGCGAAAAAATTTTAAAACGTTAAAAAGTTAGTGAAAATATGGGCGGTATGTCTTTGATCCATGACCGGAATTTCTGTCTGTAAATGACAGAACAGAGAAGAAGTTATTTAATTGTTTCTTTTTTTAATGAATTTAATTTTCATTTAGATGTAATGTAGCTCCTAAAGTGCTTTAGGAGAAATATTAATGCCAGGCTATATTTCGACAATATGTTACTTTCATTCAGCATGTTTCATGCTTCAGTTAGCTACTTTCTCTTGAGGCCCTTTATGTGACTATTGCACGTCAATATGCAAGCTCTCATACTTCACCACTTCTTTACTGTAGATTTGTATTCTAAAATTGACAATAGAATCTGATGAACTTTATTTCATTTTGCGAAAAAATTTTAGAACGTTAAAAAGTTGGTGAAAATATGGGCAGTATTTCATTGATCCATGACCGGAATTTGTCTCTGTAAATGATATAACAGAGAAGAAGTTTTTTATCTGTTTCTGTCTTTACTGAATTTAATTTTCATTTAGATGTAATGTAGCTCCTAAAGTGCTTTAGGAGAAATATTATTGCCAGGCTATATTTCGACAATATGTTACTTTCATTCAGCATATTTCATGCTTCCTTTAGCTACTTTCTCTTGAGGCCCTTTATGTGACTATTGCACGTCAATATGCAAGCTCTCATACTTCACCACTTCTGAAGAATTCCTGTGAGCAGTGTTCTCAAGATGATCCAAAATATCTGGAATGCTTCATTTTTTTCTTAGAAATCAAAGTGACTATCCCAAATAATTTTATTAATTCTACACAGGGTGTATCTTGTAACAGGTTATGCGAAGCTAGATTGGAACTTGAGACCTATACCCTGAGAGGCAAGGTGTATACCGCTCGAGGTAGAGCTCATTGTTAGTCAGTACTTCTTACTAATGATCTTATGATATTTTAATGTTACACAATGAAAGGAACTTCCCAAATATTTTTTGCAATGTGATAATTTCTTAAAGGGAAATTTAGATGCGAATATTTTTTGCAATGTGATAATTTTTTAATGGGAAATTTACATGCATACTACACAATTCTTATGTATTTATATTTCTAACACCGAAGCTTTGATATTTACTCTTATAACGCCTTGTTGTCATAAACCTTTGCATGAAAAGATGTATTTCAATTTTAAAAATGTAGCAACGGTAGTATTTTTGATGTGATATTAAAAATATAAGTGCTATGAATTTTAAGACAATTGTGAAGATTGTCAATTTCTCGTGACCCCTAATGGGGGTTGATGTTGGAAGGATGCCGAAACTTCAGGTGATTTGGACTTGTAAAATAACTTAAAAGTTTGTGTTTTTTAAACTAATAAAATATGGATCATTTGAATTTAAAAATAATTTGAACTTGGACTTTTAAAATGTAGGCTGTTAGGGCTTAAAATAATTTTGATCTGAACTTTTAAAATGCAGACTCTTAACCTTTTAAAAGTATTTGGAATTTTGGGCTTTCAAAATCAGGCTTTTAGGGTATGAAAATAAATTTAATCTTTTGAAATTTAACATCTCTCCGTTGAATCTACAATTCCAATTTGCAAGCATACATAAGCCTACTCTTTTAAAGCTCAAAATCATATTACTTATACAAATATTTCAAGCTCTGGATGATTTCAAAATTTATATACACTTCATGATTATCTCTTAGTCAAATGCAATGATTTGTATAAGGCTTGTGCGACTAATATTTTTTACTCTTTTGACCTGGGCATGTTGTAGGAGATTCATATAAATAAGAATCCTATACATGATTTCAAAATCTCTTGATCTGAATTTCATATAGAATTATAGCTTAAATATTGCACATGCCTACAAAATTTATAGAATTCTTTAAGCTATTCAAACATAAGAAATTATACACCCGCATGGGCTCCAACTAAAATTCCAAATGTTTTTAACAAATATCTTAGGAATGTCGCGCTCGTTAAGGCTGAACTTGCACTCAAATAATTCATATTTTCAAAGTCAATCCAACTGGTCGTATTGTCTATAGGACAAGGTTGTAAGTCCCACCAAACTAATTCGATCATTCTCCTTGCATGGACTAGAGTTGACGGGTCTAGTAATTTTGAAATAAATGACTAAATCATAAAATAAAAATTTACAAGTTTATCACATAATCTGACTCTTTTCCTTATTAGTATTGGAGTCGATAAGATTTATGTCCTAAAAAGCTTAAACTAATAAACTCAAATGAGCCTCAAACATAAAAGTTTTAAATGTTAAAATCTCCGATGATGACCGTGTTGATTGAGAATCTCAAACGGATGGGTCAATTTTGAAATACATTTTTAAGGTAACTAATTAAACATTCAAGTAAAATTAATCACTTTAGAAAAAAACTTAAAAGCAAATCATATCCACCCTCCGCAACAGTTTGTTCAGGGTGAAAAACTTTTGATTGACTTCACTTCATAAAAACTAATGCCATATTGAGTGTATCATTATATTCACACTCAAAATAATTTTATAACTGTAAGAACTTGACCAAAGTCCTCTGGTAGCATGGTTTGACCCAAAGGACCCACAAAATAGTGGTTATGATCATAACCCTTTGACGAGGTGATCGTCACTAATTGACACTATTATATTACAGTTATAGTCGTAACCGATATGTTTTCCAACAGTTTTTTACTATTTGAGTTATGAATCATAAAAGTATAGTTGATTGACACAAAACCTTATGTTAACTAAGGTCGATTTAAATTTATCCCCTTAGACAAACTCCTCCCCAGGTCTACAAGGGTCCCTTGGACGACACGACTTATAGTTGTTGATAGGGATCTTTTAAGTCTGGCTGGGTTGTCTATCTCCTCTGACGAAGTAAATCAGGAACCGTGATGACCATGGACAACAAAACAATGAGATCATGATCGGGTTCAGCATTATTTCCCCCACCATCCGCTTTAAGCTCAAAGTGATAAATTGTACAATTTCAAGCGCATGTTTGCTGCTAATATATATTGATTTTTTAGTGTTAAATGAGTAGCCTTAATTGAAAGTGCTCTCCTTCAATTATTAGGAGGGGTAATTAATTATTGGGGCCTGTGTCTATGAGAAACCTTAAACCCCAAATAAAAAATTCCCTTCAAAATGATGGCACAATCTCTTAGTAGTATCTTATCTACTATTCTATCCCTCTCATGAAAATTTGGCTATTAGAACTCTCTCAACAAACAAAACAATAATAGAGAGTTTGGGGGTGCCAAATTTTCGGAGCCTACAATAATGAAGGGAACTCCTAGAATATTTTTTTGCAATGTGATAATTATTTTAAAGGGAATTTTACATTTATACTACGCAATTCTTAAGTATTTACATTTTTAACACCCAATGTTTAATATTTACACTTATAACACCTTTGTTGTCATAAACCTTTGCATGAAAAGGTTTATTTTACTTTTAAAAATCTAGCGATGGTATTTTTGTTGTGATATTAAAGATTTGAGTGTTATGAATTTAAATATGAATGTTTAGGTGTGAGGCATGTGACTACATAAGAAATGTGTGGTATGTTTGTAAATGACCCTTTTTTTAGATTAGGGATTGCTTGAATTGCACATGTAATGGTCGTACGTTTTCATTCTAGAGGTATTTGCCACCATTTGTTTTTCACTGGATTTTATTAACTTTTGCTCTCTTAAGGTTAAGATGAAAACTACAAAGCTGTTCTTTCGTCTCACCAATCAACTCCTCATTGGCTATCGATTCATGTTCTTTCCATCGAAAAGCAGTCATGCAAAAAGAAGCATAAAGCCATAGCCTTCTTTTTCCTCCATTGCATTGTATGTTTTCTGGATGGTATTCTTACTACAATTATTTTTTCTTTCTATTTTTTTATTTTCCTATATTTATTAAAGAGTGATTATGTCGATTCTGTTAGTTGACATATTTTCAATAGATCACTAATATAATATTGTTAATTCTTATCCTGAAAATGATTGCTGTTGCACTGTTGTTTCATTTTTTTAAGTGAAGAGAGTAATAGCTCCGATAATCCTTTATGATGTACTATGCACTGTTGTTACACTGTTGTTGCACTGTTGTTTCATTTTATTAACTGAACAGAGTCATATACTTCCAATAAATGATGACGGTTTTTATGCTTAGATAAAGCTAGGAAGACTAGCATTTACAGTTATAAAAGAAATATTTTTTGTGCTTCTGATTCTATGAATCACTTGAATTATCTCCTGAACCTCGAAAACAATAAATCTTTCATCCCATTACAAAGAATGTCTATACAGTTCCTTTTTTCTTAAAGTGATTGTAGAGAAAATGCGTTCACTTACTTTCTTTTGCCTTTTTTGGTCAGAAAATATCCATTTGAGTGATGTACTTATGCTTTCAGTATTTTTTTATCTTATCCATAACAGTCTCCAATCGACACCTGTTGGGTGAAACGTTGGGTGAAACTCTGTTTCACCCATCCACACCACTTAACACATGAGGTTAATGGAATATGTAAAACATTGATGATCTCGTAGCTTTTATTTTGAGAGCCAATAAAAGTTCTTTTACATGGGAACGCATTTATTTTTCAGCATTTCCTTGAGATCTAACTTCAAGCTTTGTAATTTCATTATGAGCGTTTGATTTTCTTCCCTATTTTTTTATTTTTATTTTGTCATTGCCGGTCCTAAGCCCAAATATGAAAAGTGGAGGGTTGCGTTAGGTAGTTGACAGCCAACATAAAACTTGTCAAAAAAAAAAATCATGATATGAATCTTTTTGATCTTTGTGTAAGTGCTAGGGCGTCCCCTGAAAGCGACGTACTATATATCCTGAATACAGTGAATAGCGTGCAAGGTCTGCTACACCAGCGTCTGGGTGTAGTTTTAACTAAGCAAGAGTTTCCACATTACGTAAGAATGCGGGTAAAAAAGTTAGTCAATAAAACTAATGATTATTAGGATAGGATCTTGGAATATAGATACTCTCAATGGTAAATTAATGAAATTAGTTGATATTATGATTCATAGTAATATTATTATCTTTTGTATTCAAGAAACTAAATAGGTTGGAGAAAAGGCTAAGGAGATTGATAACTTAGGTTTTAAACTTTGGTATTCTGGTAAGAGTCGTAATAGAAATGATGTAGGTGTAATTATAGATAAGAGTTTGAAAAATAATGTTGTAAAAATTAATAGAGTTGGAGATAAAATTATAGCTCTTAAGATTATTGTTGATACTAAGATTTTTAATATTATAAATGCTTATGTTCCTCAAGTAGGTTTAGATATAGGGTCTAAAGATAGATTCAAATGACTTAGAAAACTTAATACAAATGATACCTCTTGAAAAAAGAATTTTTATTGGAGGAGATTTAAATGGACATGTCGGTAGATTGGTAGAAGATTTTAGAAATATTCATGGTGGCTACGACTTTGGAGTGACTAAAGAAGGTAGAGCTATTTTAGATTTTGCTTTAGCGTATAATTTTGTTATACTAATACTTTATTCAAGAAAAGAGATGAGCATCTTATTACTTATAAGAATAGATCTAATTAAACAAAAATTGATTATTTTCTTATGAGAAGAAGAGATTGTCGAGATTGTAAAGATTGTAAGGTCATTCCAAGTGAGGATTTAAGTACCCAACACCGTTTATTAGTTCTAGATTTTAAGATAAAGAGTTATAAAATAAATAATACTGGGACTCATCATCGTAGAATTAGATGGGAGAACCTAAAAGACACAAATAAAACTATTTTTATGAGTAAAATTTAAGATTTCAAAATTTGGGATCTTCATGATGAAGCAAATATTATGTGGGATAAAGTAACAAACACTATTAAATATGTAACAAAAGTTATACTTGGAGAATCAAAAGAAAAAACTTTTTTAAATAAAAATAATTGGTGATGAAATAATAATGTGCAAGAAAAGATAAAATGTGAGAAGTTGTGTTATAAAAATTGGTTTGAATGTAAAAACTTAGAGAATTGGGAAAAATATCAATCGACCCGTAGAGAGTCTAAAAGAACAATATGTGACGCTAAAATTCTGTTTTTAATGATATTTAAAGTGATTAGATACTAAGGAGGGTAAAAAATATATGTATAAATTAGCCAAACAGAGAGAAAAAAAAGTAAAGATTTAACTCAAGTAAAGTGTATTAAAGATGGAAATTAAAAAGTGTTTTTCTTAGAAAAATATATTCAACATAGACGGGTGAGTTATTTTGATAAAATTTTTAATGAAGTTTCTGAAAATGCGATCGACTTTAGTGATCTTAATATTGTTAATAATAATAAAATGTTTCATTTTTACCGTCGCATTAGTAAAAAAGAAGTTGAGGAGGCTTTAAAGAAAACCAAAGGTGACAAGTCTGTAGGACCTGATGATATCCCAATTGAAATATGAAAATATTTAGGAGATTTGGGAGTTTCTTGGCTTACTAAACTCTTTAATATTATTTTAAAAACTAAAAAAATGTCTGAGGAGTGGAGGAAGAATATTTTGGTCCCCATTTTTAAGAACAAAGGGGATGCACAAGAGTGTGCAAATTATAGAGGAATTAAGTTGATGTGTCATACTTTAAAATTATGAGAGAGAGTAATTGAACATAGGTTAAGATGCATTACAAAGATTTCTCATAATCAAATTGGATTTATGCTTGGCAGTTCTACGATAGAAGCTATACATTTTAGAAGCTATACATTTATTGAGAAATTTATTGAGAAGTTTGATGGAGTAGTTCAGAGATAATAAGGAGAATCTACATTTGATTTTTATTGATTTAAAAAAAACCTTATGATAAGGTTCCAAGAGATATCCTATGGAAAGTTCTTGAGAAGCAAGGTGTTGATATGACTTATATTCAAGTCATTAAAGATATGTATACTAGAGTTGTTGCTTGTGTTAGAACTGAAGGAGGATTGACGAAATATTTTCCTATTTTTGTTGGATTACATCAGGGATTGACTTTAAGTCCATATCTTTTTTGCTTTAGTTATGGATGGTCTTACTGGACATTTACAGGAGGATGTACCTTGGTGTATACTTTTGGCTGATGATATCCTTCTTGTGGATAAGACGAGAGAAAAAGCCCAGGAAAAACTTGAATTATGGAGGTCTACATTGGATTCTAAAGGTCTTCATTTGAGTAGAACTAAAATTGAATACATGGAATGTAATTTTAGTAATAGTAGCTCTAGTGACATAAGTGTAAGTTTGGGTGATCAAATTATTAGAAGGTGTAAACGATTTAGATATCTCGGGTCTGTTGTTCAAAGCGATGGTGATATAGATGGAGATGTTAATAGTAGAATTCAGTAGTAGAATTCAAGTTGGTTGGTTGAAGTGGAGGAATGCTTCGGGCATTTTGTGTGATAGAAAAGTACCGCTTAGACTGAAAGGGAAATTTTATAAGACGGCGGTGAGACCCGCAATGCTCTATGGCGTTGAATGTTGGCCTTTAAAAGAGAAGCATAATACTAAGTTAAGTGTTGCCGAGATGAGAATGATTAGGTGGATGAGTGACTTTACACTTAGAGACAATGCAAAATGATTATATCCGTGATAGGGTTGGTGTAGCTCCCGTGACGGACAAAATTAGAGAAAGTCGTCTTAGATGGTTTGGTCACATTAAACGTCGACCATCTGATGATCCGATTAGGAGAGTAGATGTTTTAGATTCGACTTATGTTAAGAAAGGTAGAGGTAGACGTAGGAAGACTTGGGCTTATTGTATAAAAAATGATATTATTTTATTAGAACTAAATGAAAATATGACACTAAATAGGACGCAATGGAGAAAAAGGATTCATGTAGCCAACCCCAGGTAGTGGGATTAAGACTTTATTATTGTTGTTGTTGTTGTTGTTGTCACTTTTCAAAGCTCCTTGATATTTGGAATACACACATCATAGATGATCTGCAAGTTGGTTATCCTTTACTTTGTGTGTTCGTTACTGCATAAATGTATTCTTTAATGTTTGTCTACATGTGTTAGTTGATCTGCAAGTGAAATAAGGCTTTATACAAGAATTGCATGCAAACATTTTTGCTCACTTGTTAAAGTGAATATATTGATTTCAGATTTATCTGAACTGCTACATACTTTTCTGAAAATATATTTCTCATGTATTTACATATCTCAGATCGGAACTTCTATATTCACATGCATAACACTATGGTGCTTTAAAAGGTTGTAATAGTGCTTTTTTTTATGTGATATTAAAGATTTGAATGCTATGTGTGTAAATATGAAAGTTTAGGCATGCCATTTAAATCATTTGTTTATAGGACAGATCTCAAACCATTGGGGTTACTTCTGGTGCTGCAGCCAACTAGATCATCAATATAGCATGACATGCTGTTGTGATATAAAATCATGCTATACTGTATAGTATATAGCTATAATTTTATAGATCTGCACACTGTTATTTGATAAAGGAAGATTAACATGCATACCAGTCAATTACCTTGTATTTACATACCTAACACCTAAACGTCAAATTTTACATACATGCCACCTTACCTTTGCTGAAAAGGTGTAATTCACTTTTTAAAAGCTGAACTGGTGATTTTTTTGATGTGATATGAAAGATTTGGGTGGCATAATTGTAAAAAGTAAAGTTTAGGTGTTAATTGAGTAAATAAATAAGAATTGAGTGGTATGTATGTAAATGCCCCTTGATTAAATTATTCTAGAAACTTGCTCCTACGTGTCATAGCAATTTTCCATATTTTTCTATCAAGTTTTATTTATTGGATTTATTTCCCTTCTACATAGATGTTTTTTGTAGTTTTACATTTTCTAGAAACTTGGTGATATATTTACATTTATTGGCTATCCATTTCTTATGATAAAACAACCATTTTCCATAATTCCGTATTTTAGTCCAACCATCCAAAAGGTAAAGAAAATCCTAATCTTTCCATATGATCACCTATCCTCATTTAAATAAAAATTATTGTTAAAATCTTTCTCTCTATGATTCTATTGTATCTTCTAATTTATTATGCAGTCTTCTCGACTATTAGAACTTGAGGCTTCAATTTGCTGCTAACGCGCTCCCCTTGCATGAAGGATTATTTGTTTGGCTTATTTGTTGGTTTAATCAGTACGTACTACTCCATCAGGTGACCCATACAACACTGCTCTTAATGTTGATATAATATTGACTGAATTTTTATTATTGATCAAAGTTCTGTAAATGTTGTAACAAGAATCATAGATCCTAACATTGATGATGAGTGAATATTGATGTGAAATCTGAATTCTTTCTAATTTAGAATCATCAAATATGATGCAACATTAACATTCTGTTTCTTTGCTACTAGCTCTTCAGGGGTGGTGAGCAAAACTTAGGAAAATAGTAATGGTCCTTTAGTCATAGTCTCAAACTTATCTTTCATCTAATAATTTTCTTCTTGTTAATTCTGTCCCCTTGAAGAATTAATTTCAGTTTGAGAAGATTGATTGTAATTAATTAACAAAAATGATGCTGCTAAATCACTCTCAATCTACAAGCTTTGATGGCATGTCTATAGCTTCAATGGAAATAAGAATATTGTTCTTGATTCAGTATTTGGGCTCAATGAATTAGGCCACTTGATTTTTTTCTTATCTCGAATGACTATCAAAATGTTGTTACAAATGTATTTAGTGGCCTATATTCTTTTTGTTGTCCAAATTCATGCTGTTGCTAAGAAGGCCATGAAGGAAGTTGATTTTTCTATTGTCTGTGCTTTCTGCATTGAGATTGTTTGGTTTCTTATTCATTCTTTTGCCTGCCAGATAATTGTTGGAAATGCTTTTGATGTGCATTGATAGTCTCATTAATAATAATTTATGCTTATATTTTATGAATAAAATTAGAATAAGTAAAATATCTATCATATCAATGAGCATTAAAAGATCCAGTGCAGAGATGTGAAACCCTTTATGTAAAAGGAAACTGAACTTTTAAATATTGAGACACCTTTTGGTGCAACAGTTGAAATTTTGACAGAAACTTCAATGTTATGCGCGCTCTCATGTGAACGCTCTTGAGATAGGTGACCTCCTAGGAAGTTACACCAATGGGACATAACCATGAGGCCATTAGGCAAAAGCATACAATATCTCGGTTTGTGATTGCTCGGGCTATTACAAATGATATCAAAGAATTATGTCAGTTTGATGATGAGAGAGCTAAGTGCCATGCAAAACAAAGTGCTAAGCCATTGAAGTCACCTCGTGAACCTAAGATGGGATAAAATGCTACATTGTGGGAGCTATCACTTGAATTTGTAGGGGCCACATCTAGAATCCTATCTGTCTGATGAATGATCTGGGCTAAGAGCACTGACGAGGATGTCAATTAGTTAAGTGGGGATATTGTGGAACCAGTTAAGTAGAATGAAGTTGAACTCTTAAACATTATGGTGGCTTTTGATGCAACCATTGAAATTTTAGCAGAAACTTCAAAATTTAGCGAATTTGTATGGGAGCACTCTTTGGAAGGGTGCACTCTTGGGAAGTTACACCAATGGGACAAATCCATGGGGCTATTAGGCCAAAGTGGACAGCATCTAGATGGGTGAGAGTTTAAACTATTACAAGAGACATCTACACAAAAAAATTCATTGTAATAACTTAGTGTCCACTTATAAATTTGGCAAGCTGCAAAAAAAATCACTCTTTTAAAGTCTCTTTCATATTTGTTGGTCATGGAAAGATGTGATGCTCAATATTTCTATAATAGCATTGAATTGTTTGATGAAAAATCTAATTAGGTGGACAAAGTTATGGATATTTCTTTTTGCGAGATAATATAACCATATAGGAGCTTGAATTTCAAAAGTGGCTAGGAAAACCGAGCAGAGGAGTGCATGTGAAGCGTACTTATTACGCATGATTGTTTTATATTAATTGACAAGCTTGCAGAGTTTAGATGATCTATCATAAGGATCTAAGGCAGGCATCTTTTGTCCCTTCCAAAATGTAATATTTGAGCATCTCACAAGTCTTGAATGAAGGCTCTTGTAAGCTTCGTTGATAGTAAGCTTGTTTCTATCCATAACATAAAATTTTGCTCGGATAAAATATTAAAACTCTTCTTGAATGACATCATAAGGGTATCCATGAGAGCAGATATGTGAAGTCTGCCAAGGATGTTGGAGAATTATAAGTTAGTCGAGCAACATGAGAATGATAAGTTGAACTAATAGTGTTAAGGAGTTCTAGATTGGTTTGTGGAGGAAAAAAACTTCAACATTATCAGTAGGAAACCTCTCATGAATACCTCAACTTGATCGGCTTTTGTTGTTGATTTATTAGCTGGTAAAGTTTCTCATCTTTGATACAACTCTTCATTGGCCAACCTATGTAAAGATTTATAGAATTTGAGCTTGTTTATTCTCCATCTTATGTGCCATTCGCCAAGGACAGGCCTTGGGTGCCCACTCTTGCTTGATTATGATTATGGTTGAATGTTTGATTTCAAATTGATAGGTGTTGAAGTGGGATGATCCGTTGTCATGAATATTATTTGTCAGCGATTGAATTGATGTTGCTCGGATGCTAGGAAGTGGTTCCTATAGACGAAGTCAAATTATTTTGTTATAAAATTTGTGATGATAGAGGTAATTTTATATCCCATTTTTGTACTAATATCTCCCACATACACAAATAAAATAACATGACAGAAAAATATCAAGTTTTGAAAAATTTGAATACGAAAAAAATCACAAAATATGTCTCATATGAAATGATTTATTTTATTATTAGAAATTATGAAGATATGCACTTTCACTTTATTAAAGAAATGGGATTATAGAGTATAGAAGTCTGGCTTAATTTTATGTGGATGTAGCTGAGAATGTAGAAAGTATTGAAGGTTGATGACAATGTTTGATCAATGGCGGTGAGATGATGGCGATCAAGTGATGGGGAAAGAGCAATGATGATTAGGTAAATATTATCTAAAAATAATAAATGGATGATGACAACAAAAAAAAATGGATGAGGTTAGCGGAGGATAGTAGTTGCTGAGGGTGATAGTTAATATCAAATTTTAAGCAGAGTTTTAAAGATTTTTAGATTTTGAAGCTCTTTTCTTGTGAGTTCTTTCATACGGACAATAAGAGTTTATTTATTTATTTAGTGGCATCTTGGCAAATTTTGGCAAAAATTGCAAAACTTATCAAACTCTATGTGTTAATTCATTTGAACATAGATCATTTTTCAACAACAAAGTGTCTAAATGGTCTCATAATTGATTTAATTTGGGCTGATTAAATTTCTCTTATGTAGCTATTTGTTTTGGTTGTATGCACAAAAAATCAAAAATCATTTGGTGCTTTAATTGTAATCCCAAAAATTGTTTGCACACTTAAAATGCTTGATTTAAAATTCATTTGGACTCAAATTAAACTAATTTTAGTGCTGGTGGGTTTTTCTCGTCGAAATTTTTAGTTTGCTTATAAATTTGTTTAACTCTGAGGTAGAATGATCATGAATTTTAATTTAAGATTTATATTAAGATTCATGCTAGATTAAAATGGTTATATATATCTATATATATATATATATATATATGGAATGTAATT
>NW_018164666.1:4660958-4670624 GCF_001263595.1 Phalaenopsis equestris
CTATTCGAAGCGTTATATATATATATATAATATTTCAACTTCATCTCATCATTGCAATTCCCATGCAAAGCAATTCAATTTCTTATAGTTAAAGTGTTGAGTAGTTCAAGTACCAATTTTTAAAGATAGAACTTAATTTCCTACTCTTTAATTTTAAATCGATTCACATCGGGTCGAGAAGGGTTTCTTGGTTTTACTGATTCAACTCCCAAAATTGATTCAATTTTCATTATTATAATCCTATCCATTTTCTTCATTTTGTTGCAAAATAATTGTTAATATATTGTGGTGAAAATGCATTTAAATTCGATTGTAGTATAAGATAATATTCTTAAGTTTGAGTACATAAATGAGGACAAACAATATGATATTGGCATGTGAAAAGATGAAGCAAACTTTGCTTATTTCAATACTTTGAAAGCAACAAAAATACAAAAAAAGAGGAAGTGAAACATAGACAATAATCATCAAATGTAGAAGCTCAAGAAGAAAATGAGTTGAATTTATAGGAAATTAGCATGTAAATAGGAACATAAAATTTTCCACTTTGGATTCTACATTATTGGTGTTTTTTTTTTCTTTAAAAACAAAATATTCATAGCTTGTTAAATAAGATGACATGTCTTGCATGCTTTTCCCCACCCTAACTTTGGCCAAAGGTGCTTCCCTTGCCTCCAAAATAATGCCCACATTTTAGGTCCTATTTTCAATCTACCTCATAAATTCCACACCACAACCCCATTTATTGGACTATTTTATATAATAATTAAAAAAAAATCCCTGCTTAGCATGTCCTATTGTAAAATTCCACACTGAGTATTACACATTTCTCTTTACTCTTTTTTTTTTCATAGAGTATTGTAGAAAACCTCATTTAATAAGTAGCTCTATAGGATGTTAACCAATTTCAAAATAAATGGACTTTATCAATACCAACCTTCATTCCCATTTAAATAGAAGTACATTTCTAACTGAAAGCGAAGAAAGTGTCTTTGAGGTACTAAAATGTTGTGAAATTTAGGGCAAAGAAAAATAAAAATCGACACAAATCCAGAAGAACGCAGAGACTTAATGAGGTTCGGTAAAAATGCTTACATCATCGGAAGCAAAGTGACAAATTCACTATTTCAGAGGAGTTACATACCCATAGGGTTACACATCTATTTATAGATAAAATCCACAGATAAATTTACAAACACGTCATCGCTTCCCCCAACCCACTAATCCAAGAGACACACCTCTTCACACCAAGAGACACACCTCTTCATTCCAGGAGACACACCCCTCTAAATCCAAGAGAGTCCAAATTCCTGGTATATGAGCCATACCTAACAATTCTCCACCTTGGCGAATATCCAACCCCTTAGGAGAAAATCTCATGGAGTTTCTTGCACCGAAGTGGGTTAGGCAATCATGCCAACTAGCAACTGCAAACATTCAACAAGTTCAAGTAACGCAAGAACTTGCTGAAAAAACCTGGCTTGGTTAACTTTTCTGCTTCATTTTCATCATATGATCCAACAGAGTCAACTCCACCTATTACTGTACTCCCCAACAATTTATAGATATTACTATCAGGTTTCATAGCTCTCAATCTCTTTAAAATTCCTTGTTATGCCAACAAATCTTTCATCCTTGTTTGCCACAATCCGAAGTTCCCTGTTCCATCGAATTCATTATCTCAAATTTTGCACCAGACATTGTCATTTGAAGTTAATCCTGCAGTGAATTTTTTTTCTCGTATTGAAACAAAACACACCACAAATAAATTCAAATAAACTTGAAATTTCTTCTGTCAATTGAAGCAATTTTCCCGCAGTTTCCTATGATTCGTAAATCAAATTTTTCTCACGAAGCACCTTTCCTGTTCGCACAAAAATTCAGCTGAAATACTGCGGACACCAGCCAAACTCTTCTACTCTACCTGTCACAATTTCTCCTGCGACAAACCTGCGAACAATCTGCGAAGTTCGTGAACTCCACATGTCGCAATTTCTCCTGCGACAAACTTACGAACTCCTCTGACCGAGCACCACCTGTCGCAACTCTACCTGCGACAAACTTGCGAACTCCACTGGCCGAGCACCACCTGTTACAACTGCACATGTCGCATCTGTACCTGAGAAAAACTTGCTGCGACAAACTTGCAAACTCCGCTGACCAAGCACCACTTGTCACAACTACACCTCCCGAAACTCCTGCGACAAACTTGCGAACTCCGCTGGCCGAACACCACCTGTCTCAACTGCACCTGCCACAACTCCTGTGACAAACTTGAGAACTTCGCTGGTCGAGCACCACCTATCGCAACTGCACCTGCCACAACTCTTCCTGCGACAAACTTGTGAACTCCTCTGTCCGAGCACCATCTGTTGCAACTCTATCTGCGACAAACTTGCGAACTCCTCAACCATATCGCAATTCTCGCCTATTCGAAGCGTAACCTTCTCTGTCAGCCCAATGATCTGCCTGTTACTCGATGCTCACAGAACCCTGGGCGAGGCCGAATACGTCCCTGAATGTCGCGATTCGCTGCGTCGCGCGCGAATCCTTTGTTCTCGCAACTCCTGAAATGTCCCGAACTTCCTTCGCGCGAACTTCCTATATCACGATCGTTCTCCGCAATCAAAGGCCTCGTGGATGTTGTCGAGCCTGCAAGCCAACTCCCTTCGCAACCCGTCGCCGATTCCTTCTGCCTCCGACCTGGAGCCGTTCGCCCGAATTCCGAAGCCTGCTAAAAATCCTAGCCGACCTTCATGTGCAAATTTGCTTACTTCCTGCGTCGATCTCCTCCGCCGTAGAACCTAACATTATTCTGATACAAATTATTATGAAATTTAGGGCGAAGAAAAACAAAAATCGACACAAATCCAGAAGAACACAGAGATTTAACGAGGTTCGACAAAGATGCCTACAAAATCGGGAGCAGAGCGGCGAACTCACTATTTCAGAGAAGTTGCATACCCTTAGGGTTACACATCTATTTATATATAAAACTCACAAATAAGTTTACAAACACGCTCTCGCTCTCCCCAGCCCACTAATCCAAGAGACACACATCTTCACACCAAGAGACACACCTCTTCATTACAGGAGACACATCTCTCCAAATCCAATAGATTCCAAATTCCTGATATATGAGTCATACCTAACATAAAATATGTTAATAAATGAGAAAAAAAAAATTTTAATAATCACCTTAGACAATGACTTCTATTAAGATTAAGTACAAAATAGGAATATCCCATTCATATATAACAAAAACAAAGCAAAGAAGGATGACAATTGAAATAATTTTAAAATATATTTTTCCATATATAACTAGGACAAGTGGTGTCCTTTGTCAAACTTCAAATTTCCTGACATACACTCCCATGATGGTATATTAAACAAAAACAATGCAGAAAATTTGACAATTAATTGTATTTTAAAATAAAGTATTCCCTCTATAATTGTGACAGTCAAAGCGGTTTCTTTTGCCTAACTTCAAATTTCCTCAGGTGAGCTCAATGGTGGCATATTAAACCCAAAAAAAACTATTACATATAATGATTGAAATGGTCTAAATTCATAATTTGGTAAGTCTCAATTGTATGAAATTTTCATTAATAGAGGCGAACCTGCATGGAGAGTATAAATAAATTTGATTAAAGAAACTGAGCCAAAATCATAAGCCATGTTTGTAAGATGGTGCTTAATAGTTGCATAAGAAGACGATTGCATTATAGCTACTTATAAAGGAAAAAGGGCTTTATAAAAATATTGCAATGAGAGCTAAAATTATTCTCAATTAGGAGTATCTCATAGTGGAGCTTGAAGGAGGAAACTTTTATGGGAATAAATTAAGCCAGCCATAATATAAACAGATGGAAGTATACTTAAATTGTTAAAGTCTAGTAGTAAGAAACCTATACAAGTGAAGAAGCAAAGAGAAAAAACCAATATAAATAACGTGATATTTTTTTTTATATTATTTTAGAATGTATAAAATAGCTCTCTTTTTTTAGTAATTATTAATTGCATACTGAACAGGCAAAAATAATTTCTCCTGAATCTCTTTCTATCTTTGCATTGCCACAAATCATTTATGCCCGCCTCTCTTTCTCTCTTCTCACTTCTTCAATTTTAAGTGTGAGCTATTAAGTCGTTAATGAGCTTGCATTGATCAGTTTTCTCACTTTTTTTTCTGGCACAAGGAAGGATGTAGAGAATTATTAAGTTTTCAAAGAAACTCAAGCATAATGTTTCGAAGGATTTCTTTAAGATAGAAAGTGATTTTATTTTAGATATTGAAGTTCAAACTTTCCATTATTAATTAAGCTTCAGGAATGCTAATTTGTTTGGCATCTTTTCTCAATTCCATATGCATCTCTTTTTTTCTATTGTCATCTTCTATTTAACTGACTGTCTCTCTCTCTCTCCTCGTGGCTCTTTGTTGCTGGAGAACGAAACAAAAGGCAGGAGGAAGAGGGTCTAGAATGGAAAGCTACCAAGTGAAAAATGATGAAAAAGAAGTCATCATCTTTAGTTCAAGGAAAAAATGGTAGCAAGTTATGAGCAATCTTCATTGAGGTTAAACTCTATATCTTGTTCCCTTAATATTCTTTCCAATTCAATCATCAATATATCACAAACCCCAATATACCATGCAAAACAATACCATCCCCTTTAAATGATTGTGCTTTGCTAGAAGACATTTAGAGTTAATCAAGAAAATAAAAATGTAATTACAAGTACCTTAAGATTAAGAGCATGGAATTAGGCTAACTTGTTTAACCTACACCTTCCTCCATCAAACCCAATGGCTTAAGAGATTTTGAAGGCTTTTTAATGATAACTTGTTTCACATATTACTTAAATTTTTTGTTGTAGATGAATTGAGCTAAGCCGAGTATGTGTTTGTTCGAGTTTTAGTTTATTTATTTTTAAGTTTGTTCGGGCTCAACTAGAGCTAGATTAAAGCTTTTAGAAATGTGTTAGAGCTTGAGTTTGTTTATCAAAACGTTGTTCGAGGTCAGCTCAAGCTCAATTTATATAGTAATTATCGAGTATTTTAACAAGAACTTATTTAAACAAAATAAATGAGCCTATCAAACAAAGTTTGTTGAGCACAAAAAAATAATTAAATAAAACATTTAATTTATACAAGTTATAAAAGAACTTTAATCAAGCTATATTCAAGCAAGCCAAACCTTTATCAATCTGCTTAATGAACTACTAAATGAGCTTTAAATGACACAATTCTTGAACATAAACAAATTGAACAAGTTGTTCAAATTTGTTTATTTAGCAATTAAGCATTTACAAAAATATTCAAGCTTGATCAATTACTTAATTAAATAATTATGAGGGAGCTCTAATCAAGTTGATCTCTATAAGTAAAATGTTCATGAAAACTCAGTACATTTGCAACCTTAAGTCATTATTTTGTAGTAATTAACAACTGAAAGACATGTTAAGTTTGAATTATAGATTATTAAGGTGTTTAAAAAAACAAATTTTTGGTTACAAACATAGATTTTTTAGAAGCATGATTAAATATTAGTATTAAGTCACTTTTTTCCTTAAAATTGAGAATAAACCACTTTATGCTTTATAATAACATATTTTTGTTTATTAATGATACTGATCAAAATTATTTATAAAAATAATATATGACTAATTAATTATCTTTAGCGCTAAATATTAATTGATACTCACACAACTATTTGTCCTAAAATTGTCCTAAAAAGGTATAGTTAAAATTATAAAAAATAATGGCTAAAATTAGGTTTAGTCTCATTTTTAAGGAAAATTGTAATTAATTCTTTATATTTATTCACATTACATTTATAAGAAGGTGAAAAAAATTGCGTACATAAGACGTACGCAACGCTGCATACATCAGAGTATACAGAGGGTACAGAGGAGTTTGAGCTGTGTTATACCCTCTGTAACCTCCCCGTAACCTCCCCGTAACCTACCTGTTACATACATGTAACTTACAAATATATGAAAATAGAACCGCGGAACTTAACAGAAAGTGCATGTAGGTTACATATATGTTACATGGAGGTTACGGAGGATATAACACGCATATAACCCTCATGTACCCTATGTATAACCCTGACGTACGCAGCGCTGCGTACGTCTTAGTACACAAATTTTTTCCATAAGAAAGAATGCTGCAATGTTACTATTGCTGCTATATCATACAAAACATCCCCCTCGAGTCAAATATGAAACATCGGTTGTCTTAACGAATGTAATATTAAGCCCCAACATTTATATTAATTAACTCTATAAGTCATTACATAATCCGCAATTAAGGGCCTAATTTATATTAATTATTCTTGAATGACCAATCTTTAATCTTCACGAACGAAATTAAAAGCAAATGATCCCATTATACTTTAATTTATGCTTAATAATACGCTAATTTTCTATTTTGCTAAGAAAATACACTTGAGTAATTTTAGGCATGTAAATTCAATTAAAAAGACAAAATGCACTAATCATAAACTTAATGTTTAATCATTAATTATTCAAGTGGAGGTTAAATACTGACCTGTGGCAGCACGATCATATTGTTAAATGTATATTTATCTACATAAGAAGAGAATATGATATAATGCCAAAGTTTCTTTAATGAATTAAGCTTCTTGTTTTTTCTTATTTTATTTATTAAAGAAGCCTTGTAAAGTTAAGCATTAGGTTCTAAATATATATATATGGCAATCTATAAATTAGGAAAAAAAGATTAAGTTATAATATGAATTAGAATAAATTTCAAAATTATTAAATTTATTTCGAGATTAATGCAAGGGAAAATAATTAAAATTTGGAAGATTTACATACATATTGTTGAAATCAAATTTGTCTGGGAGACAAACCTATGGAATAGAGCACGAAAGAGAGAAAAAAAGCAGAGAGAGCACAATAATTAACGGTAAAATCGTTTAACTTTTATTCATAAATGAACCCCTATTTAAAGGAATATGGGTTGTAAGATTACATTTTGTGCCCTTAATAAAGTAGGCATAACATGGGGTATTTTGGACAATACATAGTTGTATGACCGAGAGCCTCAAATGATGTCCTTTCTAGGCCACTATGGCAGAAGGTTTGCCTAGGAGGTGCAGGCCGCCTGACTAAGATTTGGGCGGCTCCGATCATCCTCCTAGCCTGGTTGAACAATCCTTGCAGATTTGTCCGCGCGAGGTTAGTACTGGTGGCCCTTTGAGAATACAATAAATTTTCGTCCTCCATTGGGTTATTTTTCTCCTGGCTAGCAGGAGTCGGAAGAGTAAATGAGGACCTTCAAACTATCCTTGTGGGTCTCGAACCACTACTTCATCAGATTTTTTAAAGATTCGTGTTGACACACTTTTTATGTATGCATACACTCAATTTTTATGTATATTCTTATCTAACACCTAAACTTCAATTTATACATACATACATACATTGTATGTATGTATATTTACATATCATTTTACATATGCAACAAATGTGTATTTTACATCTTAAAAGTTAAAATAATGATATTTTTGACATGACGCGAAAAATTTGGGCGGTAGAAATGTAAAGAGTGACGTTTAGGTGTTAGATACGTAAATACATCGGATTTGGGTGCTATATATATGCAAATGCCCCTTAAATTTTGCATTGTATAATGTCAAAGCAAGTCAAGTAAGTTTGAGTTTTATTTATATAAAAAATTGTATCAATTTTCATTTAATCCCCTTAATCCTCAATAATTAAAAAATAGACGGCTGTGTGAGATTAGTTTAAATATGTAAAATAAAAGGTTTGCTTAATCAACCACCCCACCACTTCGTCTTATCTCATTCCTGCCTAACCTTGCCACCCTTTCCCTGATTCTCTTCTATCTTCAAATCTCTTTCCCAATCAGCTAATGGAGAACAAGTAAGCTTTTAGTTTGTTTTTTAATAATGAATGGGTTGAATCCATATAATTTATTTCAAATTCTATGAATCATAAGCCCCACTTGCATGAACACGGTAGAAATTGAACTAAATCAACAACAACAATAATAGTAATAATAATGCATATTTACACTTATTTTACAGCCTTTCATATTATTTACATGGAGCATGGCAGCTGATGTATGGATTTGAGATTAATTAGCATGTCATAAATGCCACAGAACACTTCATATTCTAATAAGAATCCATATCAGACATTATGTTCAACACAAAATATTCAGTTTATTTTTGCAAAAATATCCAACATATTCTATTTTCTTACATATTTGTACATATTCAATATTGATATTTATATACGGCAAATTTTAAGTTTTCATGCTTTTATATGTCATTATCTTATATATTTTAATAACTAGCTGATGTCATTGTTGGAATGGAAAAGCTTTTAGGAAATGACAAAGGCTAAAAAACAACTTATGGAAGAAGCTTCACTCTTATTTAACACCTTAACTTAGCTTGATACAAACTCAAAGACTCCACCCCTATTTATACTAGTGGCACCTCCTAAATTTATGGCTAGGATTGTGCCACCACAATTACAATCCAATGGTTACAAATAGTTTCACACCTACCACACAATAATTCAACACCTACCACACCTACCACACCTACCACACCTACTACACAATAATTTCATACCTACCACATATTCTAGAATAAGCTTATAGAAATTAAGCTTTATTTAAACAACTAAAACAAGTTTATATTTCAACACCCCCTCTTAAACTTGATTTTGTGACTCCAAGCAAACTTCTCATTTTAATAAAGTCTTCAATCTTCAGTGGCTTGGTAAAAATATCTGCAACTTGGTCTTGAGACTTCACGTACTGAACTTGTATCTCTCTTCTTTCGATGCATTCTCTGATGTAGTGATAACGCATATCAATGTGCTTGCTTCTATCGTGGAAAACAGGATTCTTTGCTAGCGCGATTGCAGACTTGTTATCAATACAAATCTTAATCGCCTCTTCTTGTGGTAAACTTATCTCCTTTAATAAGTTTCGAAGCCAAATTGCATGACAAACACATGAGGTTGCAGCCACGTACTCTGCTTCGCAAGTAGAAAGAGTGACAATTGGTTGTTTCTTTGACATCCAAGTGAAAGCAGTGTCTCCTATGAAGAACACGAACCCTGTAGTGCTCTTTATATCATCCATATCTCCAGCCCAATCACTGTCGCTATATCCTACAAGCTTGAAATTGTTGGATGATGAGTAAAATAAGCCAAAATCAATTGTACCTTTGATATAGCGCATAATTCTTTTAGCAGTCTTCAGGTGGGTAACAGTCGGAGTCTCCATGTAGCGACTGACAAGTCCAACAGCATAAAGAATATCAGGTCTTGTGCATGTTAAGTAGCGCAAACTTCCAACCAAACTCTTGAAAAATATTGGATCAATTCTTTTTCCCTCATCAAACTGTGATAGCTTGACTCCACATTCTACAGGAGTTTTTATAGATTGACTATTCTCCATCTTGAATTTCTTCAATATCTCCCTTGCATAACCTTCTTGTGAGATGAAGATCCCATCTTCCATTTGCTTGACTTCAATGCCAAGGTAGAATGCCATGAGCCCAATATCTGTCATTTCGAACTCCTTTGTCATCGCTTCTTTGAACTTTTCAAACATGCTTGGATTGTTTCCTGTGAAGATCAAGTCATCGACATATAAACAAA
>NW_018164666.1:4673647-4724499 GCF_001263595.1 Phalaenopsis equestris
TGTTGGAATGAAGAAACTTTTAGGAAATGACAAAGGCTAAAAACACAACTTATGGAAGAAGCTTCACTCTTATTTAACACCTTAACTTAGCTTGATACAAACTCAAAGACTCCACCCCTATTTATACTAGTGGCACCTCCTAAATTTATGGCTAGGATTGTGCCACCACAATTACAATCCAATGGTTACAAATAATTCCAACCTACCACACAATAATTCAACACCTACCACACCTACCACACCTACTACACAATAATTTCATACCTACCACATATTCTAGAATAAGCTTATAGAAATTAAGCTTTATTTAAACAACTAAAACAAGTTTATATTTCAACAGTCATATAAATAACTTTAAGGCAAGTGTGACATAAAATGCAAATATTTAGCTTTAACTTGCAAAGCATAAAAGCACCATAAAGTCAATATAAATCAACCACGAAAAGGACAGAACAAAATAGAAAAATAACACACATGAATTATTTTATGAACTTATATCATACATTATTTTATTATATGACATTGGTAATTGAAGAAAATATGGAGAGCTAATAGAATAATTGACATATATCTCTCTTGAAAAGATTGTAAAGTGGATATATATGATTTAATTTGCCTCATGGTTGAAGTAACTAATGCTTGGATGAGGTGACATTCACAGCAGCTTTGTATTCTGTATTTGTGCTTTGTAGAATATCCCACATTACCAAAATGTCCTGATACTCACTTGTTTGTATGTCACCATGAAGCTTTAGAATTCCATCTCCACCTTCTTTTTTTAACAAAAAAAATAATAATAAATCAAGTGAATTGTTAAATATTAAACATAAGAAATATAAGGTATATACACATGTTTCCTTAATAATCATTTTGTAATTGATCACTAAGGGTATGTTGGAAGTAGGTGCAGTTTTTATAAAAGTTGTTGTAAATTTTGGTGGAGAAAAAAGTTAGAAAGCTGCAATGAAAATTATAAAGATATTTTTTTTTTGCAAAAATCAAACAATAATTTTTTTTAAAGTCACTGCATTTTAACAATTCAAGTTGAAAAAAAGAAATAGATTCTCACTGCAAAAATTATAGAAAACAGTTTCCCAAACAATACTGAGTTGATAGTTTGAAATACAAAACTGGCAAAAGGCTTTCCCAAACATACCTTACGCTATGAATAAGTAATCAGTGTGTTGAGAAAACAATTAGACTTGATTAAATATAAGAGCAAGTACACATGATAACTTTCACAATTTTCTTATTCATTAAAAATCTTTCTCAAAAGCTTCTATTTATAGAACACCATCCTTGCACTTGCATTTAATTTATTATTTAGGGTTATGATTTTATGGCATGTAAATACGAAAAAGTAGGGTAGATAGTTTTATACTATGTATTAAGAGGTTACATTGGTGAGGTTTCTTACATATTAAAAAAGGAAGATAATGCAACAACATAGTTATTCTAACATAGTTAATTTATGCTAAGAGTCGAGTCAAATTTTCTAATCAATAACAATAATTAAAATTTTTAAATTGAGATTTATCACAAAATCTTAAATGTAGGCTTCCATAAGAGTGTCTGATAGAATTAAGCTAAGAAAATTTTTAATGGCGGATGGTCATTAACATTAGAAAGTGAATTCATGACTATATAAACCCATATATTATTCACTTTAAAAAGCAACCCCCTATCATAAGCAATCAATAAATAAATAAATAGAGACATAAGAACAAAAATATAAGAGAAAAGATGAATATGCTCTCACAATAAGACAACTAAAGCAAACGGGCCATTAAAAATTAATTTGGAAGATTTACATACTTAGCTTGAAATTTAATTGCTTCTAAAACTATCACTATTCTAAATAATTTTCATTCCAAGCCTTTATCAAATGATATGTAACTAATTATCTGCATGCATGTAGCAGTTAGAGTCACAATCACATCAAAATGTTATGTTAGGCTAGAGCAGTTAATATTATAACTAGTAATTTTAATTTGATGTTATAAAAGTACATATTAAAGTTTATGTGTTAAATTTACAAATACATAAATAAAAAATTGTCTAGTATGTATATATATTTCATCTTTTAAATATAACTTAAGAAATTTTGATTTTTACCATGTGCTTTCTTAAAGCACCGCAACGATACTGTGTAGTATGTACTCTTAGCAAGGTCAAAACTTGAATGATGTGCCCGGGCCCGGCTTGCAATAATGTCAACAAGCTTACGACCTTGGGTATTTAAATTATCATGGAAGATCACCGGAGAACGCATCATGGGTGGCTGGAGAAGAAAGGAATATCATGATATCTGGAGTGAGAAGGCATCGACATGACCTTCGATCAGCTAGTTTAGCCATTATGTGAGCCAATAACCGAGCCTAAACAAACTTGAACTAGAGTGAGGCGGTAAGCTCGACTTTGATTGATAAGCTTGATTCGTGAGTTTGTTAACAAGTCGAGCTCGAGTCAGCTTGCAAGCAAGCTCGACTACATGGTTGAAGGCGAAAATTAATAGGAGAAAAATAAATATTATAGCATATTTTAACATATTACCTAATATATATACTTTTTGAGGCATTTACGTAATGACCACCCAATTTCTCTGGTTTTACATAACAGACACTTAAATTTTACTTTTTATATTTATATCACCCAAATGTTTCATATTAATCACATAAAAAATATCACTATTTTATCTTCAAAGAAATAGATATTTTCATGAATAAAATAAGATGATATAATATAAAAATTAAAGTTTAGATACTATATATATATATGTGTATATATATATATATATATATATATATATATAATTGGTATGCAAGTAAAAATTGAGCGATACGAGAGAAAAGTCCACACCGGCCATCCCCGCGCACGTCAATAAGGCCGGCTACAAACCTAACGAGCCCAAGAAAGTGGGGCGGTAAGCTTACCTTCCTTTTTCGAACTCTCGTTCGCAGTAACAGAGACGCGTGCCTTCTTCTGTACCATCCTCCGCCACCACTCCATCGTTCGGCAAGTCGCCGGCGGAGAACCGGTCTCCAGAGTCGTCTATTCTTAAGCTCCCCTCCTTTCACAACTAAATCAAACTTCAAATCACAGCGCAGAACTCAATTAAAATAAAAGAGTAGAGAGGTCGCTCATAATGCTCCGCCGCCGCCCTTCCGTACCGCCACTACTTCGCTTTCTTTCTTCCTGCTCAGCTCTCTGGACGCTGGAGCTCCCCCTCTTATATTTTCCTTGATGCAAACTTTTTGGGGAGGCCCTACTCAAACTTTATATTTTCAAACACCACCTGTCTTCATTAGTAGAAAATTAGGTTAGATATTTTGACCCAATATGCATTAAGAAAAGCTCTGAAAAATTAGCACGTTTTTTTACCGTATTTAAATAATACGATACCATACGATTTAAATATATTGTTAAGATAAAAAATAATGCAGCTATTTGTTGTAATAATTATGATAAAGTTATGAATTTCAATATATTAAATTGGATATAATTAATGAAATCAAATAATTATTGTTTTTTTTTTCAAGACATGCATTAATTTTAGGAACACAACATAAACTTATAAAGATGAGATGTTTCATGTAACAAAGTCGTATAATGTTCTACTTGTTAATTGTTTTAGGAGCAAGTTCTAATAGAAATTGGATAATAATATTTTAAACTAAGATTTTCCTTTCTCTATATAAGAGAAGCATCATATTTCTATGCCTTTCATTTGCTTTTGAATTTAACAATTATTAGAAGACCATATTAATATTTTATTTAATAAATACCAAAGGTCGAAATTGAAATGCAAAGTTTGATTGAAAGTAGGAGTAACTAACTACTCTTTTGAGGGGTGGGCAAATATCACATCCTTTAGGATAATTCTAGGAGAAAGCATGAAATCAAACTTTTTTTTTTCTTAAATTTGGAAGAAAAAGAAAAAAGTTATAACATTAATAAATAAAAAAAATAATTTAAAACAAATAAAATTTCAGGATTATAGTTTGCCTAGAGACGAGTTTGTGTAAAACTATGTTAAAATAAATCGATTGTTAAGTGGTTGTGATGGCTAGCTCGCGCAAAAATTGTAGGTCTTTGTAGTAAGCTCAGTGATGCGACTTTAATTTGCACCTAAATTTTATGATGTTTTTATTTGTATCATAAGTGTATTCTCTCCTATATAGGGAGATCAATTATGAATAAATGAGGTCAACATGATTGACACGATATACACGACAGTTTATTATTCATTATAGTTAACATGTATACTTGATAATTAAGAACAAAGAACAAATCATAGAGACTCATTTAAACTATTATGAGAACTTAAGAACAAATCATCAAAGAAATCCTACTTCTAACATAACAAATATCCATTTCAAGATAGAAACAAAAAATATACTCACTACTCATGACAAAACACACTCAATCAAACTTTGAATTAAGAAAATTCAACATAAATCAAGTCTTGACAAGAAATCTAAAGAAAAAGATCACTTGAATGTAGCAACAGATTGAACTTACAAACAGTGAGTATTACACTCTCTAAATCCTCACAAACTCTCTCTCCTTTCTTCTATCCAAGACTCCTTGCAAGTCATTTGGCCTTCTTCGCAAATTCTCCACGCTCCAAGTTGCAGAAGAAATGAAGAAAAAAGCCTTCATAACTTAGTTTCAATCTTTTATATTGTTTCTCCCAGTGAAACGACACGTCAAATTGTCGGAACCATTTATTTACGAGTAATGACGCCTAGGAGTCCATGGTTGGCACAGAAGCGCCGTAAATGATACGTTCATTGGAATGCTTTGGCGCTAGTGTCACAAAGTCTTGGTGCTACATTATAGTGTTTAGGCACAACTTATGTAGCGCCGACTCTCTGGGCGTTTGGGAAAATGACCAACATTCCAACTTCTCCTGGTGCTTAGGCACCCAATATCAACGCCAAGTTTCCAGGATCTCGACTTTTGCACATCTCTGGATTGGTTCTGACGCCTAAGCGCCATAACACCATTTTGCACATTTTCACCTTATTTTGAATTTCGGTTGCTCTCTTTACTTGATATAGAACACTAAAACATTCCTAAAAGCATGATAATAACATAAAAAGTAGCAGAATTAAGAGACAAATCATGTGCAATTTATAAACATACTGCATTTCATAAAATAATGGTGATGTGAAGAAAAATTCAACATAAAAATTGAAGTAAAATTATGTTCTAGAGTAGGGGTGTTAACGAGCTAAGTATAAGCGAGCTGCAAACGCATTCATGTTCAGTTCGTTTATATATTTTCTTTGCAGAAAATTGGCCCGTGTTCGAAATGGCTTGTGAACGGCAGTGTTCAGCTCGAAAAAATGTTCACATTTTTTTTCAGCTCATGTTCAGCTTAATTTGGTTGTATAAATTAAATAGAAAAATATATGTAAGGTGCTGAATTCAAACATGAATCATTCATATGCAATAAAAGTTGCAAAACCACATGACCACATATGTTGTGGTCATGTGGTCATTTAATCAGATATATATATATATATATATATATATATATATATATATTATAAATAATAACATATATAATTTTTTATATTTTGAGCTAAAAATAATAGAACACAATGGAAAAAATGGTTTTTTTGTGTGTTCGACTCCCTTATACTTCGAGCTTGAGAAAATGTTCGTGTAAAGCTTGCTTAGTTATGAACGATAAGAATATTAGCTATTTAACAAGCCGAACAAAAATTATTCGTGAATAATGAGCTTTTTTTGACTGCCCTGTTCTAGAGAAAAGTTTTTCTTCTATTTGAAAACTATTGGCATCAAAGTAAAATGCCTATATCTAATTATGTCCTTATTCTTAAATGAATAGAAACAACGTCAAAGTCTTGTGAATGGACACAATATCATTTTAGTAGTTACGATCACAAGGAAAATTTAATGAATTTTGAGAGTTTTTTTTTTATAGATGGTGAAAAAATTTTATGCCGATGTTGTAAAATGTAGAAAAAATTATGGTTCATTCGCTAACGTTGATTTATATAAAAAGGACATTATGGTTGGATTAAAAGGAACAACACACTTGATAAGTATATTGTGGGACGATGAACTCTACGTTTAATATTTAGTTTATAGTGGATTTTCTCAGTTGGGCTAGACCCCGTGATTTTTTTTCCTTTAAGGGATTCAACGTAAAAACTTCTGGTGTCATTACTGGTTATTTTCTTTGTTCTGAGTGTGTGTTGAATCTTCGTATTACGTTAAGATGATAATCTGCTACTATACCGCCGCAAATTTTCTAGCACACATCAATGCTAATGTCGTTAGGATTAAAGTAAGAAGTTCAAATAAAATGGAGCCCGTAGGCTCTATAAGGGAGACAAATTTGATTAAAGCGATGTATTTGTTTTGCTCCAAGTATTTTGATTAGAATTTTGAATCTTGGTTGACTCATGTAAATACAAGATTACACAAAATAACTTTTAATTTTTAAAAACCCTTGAGAAACTTTACATTAATGGCCACATAAATAACAGAAGAATGAAAAATACATGCATGTACTTCTTAACTACAAGAGGGTCACGCCCTTCCTAAAGTTAATTAAATTAAACTTGCCACATTACATTAAGATGCATTAATGCCTACAAAAATCTAATAGAAAGATAATTTATTTATTGTTCTATATATTTCATAATATGAATTAATTAAAATTTAATGTTTAATAGAAGAATAATATAATGAGGTTTAAGGTGATGAATCTTTTAGATTGTTGACTAAGCTTAAGTATAAAAATCCAATTTTTTGTAAATTTATCCACTTTAAAAGAAATATATATATATATATATATATAAATTATAACAATTAAATATGTTTTAAAAATATATATAGTTAAGGGCAATTACATACATAACACACCAAACATTGCTATTTACAAATCTAATGCCCATTTTCATCGTTTTTTAAAATTCTCACTAAAATATCAAAATTCATGATAAAACAACAACCTACTTTTTTTCATTTTTATTAAATTATCAATGATTTAATTGTGACACGTGTAAATACATCAGTTCAGTAGTTCAAAAATATCACATGAGTGTTAGATTGTGTAAATAATAATGTTTTGGGTGATATATATATATATATATATATATGTATTTGTGTGTATATGTGTGTGTGTGTGTGTGTGTGTGTGTGTGTGTGTGTGTGTGTGTAAGTATCCCTTCAGTCTAATAATATCTACTGTTTTGAATATACACAAGTAAGCAATGTCACATGCATGAGCGCTAATGCACACATGCATAACATGAACGTAAGCGTGTGTTTGTTCATGTGAGGCATGCGTTGTGAGCAAATATGTGGATGCACACACGAACAATAGCCAAGGCAGAACATGCGTAGGCACACACACCTGTACACAAATAAATGCCTCGAAAAATGAAACAAACAAAGTAATTAACATTTCATGACAAATAGATAAATAATCTATTCTTAAGAATAATAAAATGAATGAGACTGTAATTTTATAAAATTTAAATAAACTTGTTGAGCTTTTACATGTTTTTTATTGAAAAAAATTATTCTATATTTGACCGTGGGATTATCGAGGTATAATTTTTAGTAGTTAAATATTATCAATTCTTTAAAAATATGTGACCCATGTTATGCTAGTATTCATGGTCATTAGGCTTTGGCAATGATCTAATATATATATATATATATATATCAGAAACTAGGGTCGTTTAAATAATAATGATAAAAAGCTCACCTAAATACTAAAACTTATACCCCTAAATCAAGATTTTGTTATGAAAATCCACTTAAATTCTTCATGCATTTTGACCTTTGTCCCACAAGTGTCAAATGGGTCAAACATGCATATTAAACATCAAATCCTTTTTATTTCATGGAAATATTTGAAAGATGACCTATAATAATGACAAATCATTTGATGATATTTATTAATAAAACCTAGATAATATCTCAAAAGCTTAATTTTCATTAAAATGAAATAGTGAAAAGCACATATATTATACTAAACAAAAAGATTATTAGATTGTCCAAGTACAAATCATTAGAATATTAATGTTGATTAGTGACAAATCAATATATTATGTACAAAATGATTTGCATTCTCTATTAAGTTTTTTATTCTTTACCCTTACTCTAAAAATATCTTGATATTGAAGTGTTCCACATCGCTATATATAGTCTAGAGATCTTATAATTTCTACGTTAAAAAGTGTTAAAAGTTTTAATTGAGCGATATTATCCTTGAGCCCATTAAGCCTGTTATCTATTAAAAAATGATTAATTTTTTGTATTAACACTACTTGTACTTCACCTTCTCATGTTGTATTAAGATTTTTTCTTTGCTTACCATTATAATATAGTTATTGCAATCTTTACGTGAAGTGAACTAAAATTGTCTTCACTCACATTAAATGTTAGCATAATACTGACATGTGCAATTTGTACCTAAGGAATAAGAGTGTAAATAACAAGAGATAGAGAGTGAAAGAGAGGAATGAATAGTAATAAATCGTGTCTTATTCATAAAATACCTTTTTTATTTATAGAGAAGCGGGTATAATGATAATATGATATTTTTGCTTTTGTTTGGAAGGGGACTATACTATATGATTTCTATTATTTTTACATGTATAGGCATGTCATCCGACTAATTTCTGGCTTGGCCAGCTAGGTTTAACCGGCTTAATTTAAGTCGACGGGATCAACTCGGGTTGACTAGGCTTGGTCGGTATGGGTCGATCAATTCATCTAGTCTGGCTGTGAATCCTTGATTCCTAGTGAGGAACCTCAAAGGCATCTATGAGATGTTTGGAGATATTGTGGAACTATATCTCGTTTTGGATCAGCTCTACTTGAGAGTAGACTATTGTGTCAAGTCAATTTTTTTTAGCGACCGTCTCAGATGCCCTTTTGTCTTGTTTCCGGTTGACTGTCTCGTGCTTGAATCATCAAATCGGGCCTTATTGGCTTGGCCAGTATGACTTCACTTGATCAGTCAAGTTGGTCTCACGATCTTCTGGCAGTGCTTCGACCTTCATCTTATTATTCATTTCCAAACCATTGAATTTCTTTATGATCTGACACATTTTTTAGGTATATATATCTACATCACCCAATGCATGAGATTTTTTGCGGCACAACCTAGTGCTAATAATTGAAGTTCATAGGATGAGTTAGTAAAATTTGGAGACTTTAAACTTTTGCACTTTTTTTATATAAAAAAGGGAAAACAATAAAAATATCACGGCATGCGGTGTTTAGAGCAAAGTTGCATTGACCTGTCTTCCAGTTAGTGCTTTAGACAAAGGCCACACCGACTGCAATCTCACTCTGATCATCAGGAAAGTAATGCTGCTCAGAACTCGGAAGCATACAAAACCAATAACGTAGTACGACCAATGAATTCTATTTTTACATGTGCCAATTTTAAGCATAATAAAATTCGTCATTTAAATGAAATAATTTTTTTTTATTTTAAGGGGATTTAGTTATAAAGTTTGGCCAGAAATATGTAAAATTTCAAATTGATGATCTCTTAGTTGACAAAGCCTAAATCTTAATCAGTAAGTTTGAGCTATAAGTGTTCAAGTTTCTCAAAACAAAGAAAACTTATTACATCAGGACTATGCATACAGACTTGTTTGCGAAGTCCAATCCAGAGCTGACACGTAGAAAGCCGGAGCCCACCTCCATAAAATATAAAAAAAATATGAAAACTTGCGACCCGCCCGATCGTGATATAGGAACATTCCCTTCGAGTTATTCTGAATATTTTCCACGTTATTCATGTGTTATTGAGTTGATTTTGAGATATTATTGTTCTCTAAACAATAATACAAATAACACAAGAATAACACAAAAAATATTATTTCAATGACAGACAACACATGAATAACACACCAATAACACATTAAAAACGCGCGACCGACTCGGCCGTTTTATAAGAATTTCATTTGCGCTATTTTGAATATTTTTTGCGCTATTCATGTGTTATTGAGGTGTTATTCATAAATAGCACACCAATAACATATTAAAATCTGAAAAATATTCTCTGACATGAATAACACCTCCATAACACACCAATAACACATGAATAACGCGAGAAAATATTCGATCGGGTCATTTTTTATGCATGTGGGCCCCAATTTTTCATGTGTCAGCTCAAGATTGGACTCCGCAAGTAGCTCCATGTGCAGAGTCCTGAGGTTATGATTTTTCCTAAACAACCGGATGTGTGATGCGATATGCATTTTTTTTTCAAAAAAATTAACAAAAATAGTTTTTTTAGAAATTAGTATATCAGATGATTTGCTAGAATTTAATAGATTAGGGTAATTTATTAGAAATTGATAGATTATTAAATTTGAGTTTGAGTTAACATTGCACAATAAAAAGCTCTTAACTACGTGGTAACATCTCCATTCACACGTTTTATTATGATAGATAATAAGTGAAACCTATACATCGTTGACATGTTTGGGAAGCTATAATGTGGCTGAATGTGAATACAGTTGTTGCATATAATTTTTAATAATAAATTTTTCTTTGGTGCTCATCTCTAAAAAAAAAAAATTATTGAATGATTATATATTTAGGTTATAGTTGTACTTATATACACTACAAAAAATACAGATTTTCATAGTAGTTGTTTAACCAACAGGTAGTGATTTAAACCATCACTAAGTTTTAAACATCAATTTAAGAACCATTGTTGTTCTCCCCCATAGAGAGCTATCACAATTTGTGGCAATACAAGAATTGTGGCTAAAGCACTAGGTTTTAGAGAGGGGTTTTAACCGCCATTTTAAATGATGGTTTTAACCACCTTATTAAATGGTAGTTTAAATAGCAATTTAATATTGCTCCAACACAAGATCAGATGGAAATAAAGTTCGATTCAAGAGTACCGCTCATTCTTTTCCATTTAATCTAGATCTGATCTTAATTAATTCAAATCACTTTTCTAGCAACTAATGATCTTTGAGCTAAATTCTCATCCCTAGTGCTATGCATGTACCTACCTCTTAAAAATCGATGCATTTATGCATGTCACGATCAAATTATTGAATTTTTGGTAAATACGAAAAAATATCGATTAAGGATTTCATCAATTTATGCTGTGAAATTTTTGGTCAAGATATTGTGACCTAATTTCGGTTAGCATGAGCTATCTCTGAATTTACTTTATAATAAGCTCTTCTAAAAATGATTGATTAATTATAAACGCACTCTTAATTTAATTGATAAAAATTATTATCATTATTTTGGCATTCTGCTTAACTAAAGCCGGGAATCTGCAAAAATCAGAAGGTATTTATGTCAAATTAAACACCACCCCCCCAAAAAAAGGCACACAAGTAAAGTGGCTCTTAAGCAACCAAAATAGTCGTCTAAATATGATAATTTTTGGTGCGGACAGCTCAGTGATGTTGAATTGTCGTTTTTTTTATTAAATGTTAGGTTTTGCTTTGGTCTCTATCATCGAAAAAACATTAATATAAAATGATTGGCGTTTGATAGACAGACGTGAGTTAAATGAGAGAATATTTGTCATGTTATTGCACCTGACATCAATGTCATAGTCAAACATTATGGCGTCCACATTACAACAAATCTTTCAACAAAAAAAAAAATCTTTCTTTTGGACAACAGAAATGTTTTGTTTGATCAAGTAATCGGTATGTATGGATAAGTAATTTTTATGATGTAGAGTCATTTACATATATACATACATGCCACTAAAATTCTCTTTCATCTCATAAAAAATGTTATTATTGTAGACTAGAAGATTTATGATGATAGAATTATAAGTTAATGTCTTAGCGTTTCACAAAGAACTAAAATATATTTATATAATATAAAAAAATAGGAAGAAATGCCAAAATTTTCTTATTTGAAAGAGTTCTGATATGAGAGAAAGACGTGGGTTCTAACCTAGTCAAAATAAGCCACTATGAGTGTGCAAATACAAGAACACACTCTATTCGCATAGCTTGGACAGAGGAATCATTATTTTACATGTAATGCAATACTTGTATATATACGGTATAAAGAAAAATACAAGCGTTAGGAGCAACTGATGTATTTTAACAACGATGGTCATAAGCTGTGGTCGCCAGCTGCTAGTGGCCGGCGGTTGTGGATGGTGACCACTGACGATAGTTGAAGGTGGTCGACGGAAGTTGGTCGATGGTGATCAGTGGCTACGGAGCCTGGAAGTTATTGTCGGTTCTTCAACATGGGCGTTATTTGTTACAACTATATTTGAGATGTGACATTTGCAAGTAGGGGTCTCTAGCAGTCGAAGGTCAGTGGTGGAAGACAGTGACACTCGACATTAGTTGATTGTTGTTGGCAGCTACGAAGGCTGAAATTTATCGTCGAGTATTCAGTCTAAAACTTGTTCTTAAATTCCTCCTCTTCTTCCCCTCTCAAGTAAAGAGAGTGAGTCTATTTATAGCCTCTGAGTGACATATATTTTGATATTTCGATGAATAACTTTTCCAATCACTTGATTGGACAACTCATATTGACTTCCTTAGTCATAGAAGTTTTTTAATGATTTGAGTGCCTTAATTACCTCAAAATTGAGTGATATTACTCTCGTTGGATTTCTCTAATTGAAATGCTCGGTTTGACTTTAAATATGTCAAATTTGAAATTCATTTAACCATTCGGTCTAGAGCCTCCAAAATGTGTCTCAATGGCTTGATTTGGACTTGATTGGACGGTCAGTTTGACTATGAACTTGCTGAGATTGGGCCTGAAAGTTGGATGATCTTCAATTTGAATTTAGAACATTTATTGTTCAAAATTGTATTGAGATTCATGTTGAATGTTAAAAAAATTTTAATGATGCATCAACTATTATTTTAACTTAAAAAAATTAAATTATATATTTTTATGCATATGTAGAGGGTTGTAAACGAGCCGAACACAAGCGAGCCCAGGCTTAGCTTGTGTTTGACTCGTTTATATTTTTAGCTCAAGAAGTGTGTTTGTGTTCGGCTTGTTTGCTTAGCGAGCCGAACACGACGAGCCGAACACGAGCTGTTCACACGAGCTGTTCAAGAACAAATAGTCGTTTTGACAACCCTAATCACGTAGCCATAAGATGTTGAGTGTTGGAGCATGATAAAAAAATATTGTATATATTAAAACATCATTTGAATCTAATTTAATAATTTTTATTCTACTTTCATAATTAATAATTTTAATTGATTTTAAATCTTTGTAGTCTTGCAGTTATTATTTTTTTTAAAACACTATTCATCAATATTTCAAGCCAAAACGAGCCGAACACGAACGAACAAAATTTAGTTCGGGTTCGTTCTTGTTCAGCTCGTTAACTCAGCGAACGAGCCGAACATGAGCTGTTTGTGAAAACCGAGCCGTTTTGACAGCCCCGCTGAGAAGTGAAAAATTCAAGTTTAGGTGCCAGATATGTAAATACATAGGAATTAAGTGGTATGCATGTAAATCTTTCTCATTAAAGATGAAAGGCACAGCAGATTAGGCCAAACGCAAAAACAGAGATGAGCTTCTAATCTGATTTATGTCAGGAGGGATTTAATTAAATCATTTACAATTATTAATACTACATAGAAAGATAATTTTAATTAGATAACATATATTAAAATTAACTTATTACTATTTTTTATATTTCGTATTTTCCTTGAATAAAAATTCAATTTAATCTTCCATGTTGAATTCATGATACTGCTGGAAGTTGAGCTCAAGAGAAAAGATCAGATGAGAAGCTACCATGTTGCTGGAAGTTGAGCCCAAGAGGCAAGACTCGATGGGAAAATATGGTACTCCTGGAAGTCAAGCTCAAGTGAAAAGATTCCATGAGAATATACAATACCCCTAGAAGTTGAGCCTAAGAGGCAAGACTTGATGGGAAGCTATCATGCCCCTGTAAGTCGACTCCAAGAGATAAGACTCGACGGGAAGATAGAATACCCTTGGAAGTCGAGCCCAAGAGCAAGACTCGATGGGAAGCTATCATGCCAGAGATTCATAGCCTTCCGATTAGGTAGTGCATCAACGACAGAGATGAATTGGATCGTTAATGAGTCACGAATCCTCGTCGACGAAACAACACAACGATTGTTGATATGATCCATGGATGAAGGCTAAGAATCACTAGCATGTCAAGCAGAGTAATCATGCGGTGTGGTCACTCCAGTTATACCTGGATGAGATTGTTAGGTGATGTGAAGTTCTTAGGCATTTTAGTTTACGATGTTGATTTCCTCACTTCACAGTAAGGAGTATAAGGATATAAAAATTAAAATAAATTGTTGTGGTGTTTATAAATGAAATTTAAAACGATCGACGACGAAGTGAAAAATAGAACGAGAAAAGCTTCACACCAAAATAACACACAGATTTACGTGGTTCGGCAAATTGCATACATCCACGGAGCTGTAGAAGATTTTATTAATTGAGGAATTTATACCAATCAATCACCTCGACTTACAAGAGGAATCTCTCACTTGTTTTTTCTCTCTTTACACCAAGATTCACCCAAAAGCAAGATTATCGAAGAAGAAGAAATACATACAAGAGAAAAAACCTATTTATGAACCAAAAGTTGTATGTGTTGAAGATGCAAGAAGGGTCTGATATGACGCAGTATGTTAATGACTTCAATCAAATAATCACAGAACTGTCATAGTTTGATGTGAGTATTGAGGATGAAGATCGAACAATGATTTTATTGTGTTCGTTGTACTCTTCTTATGAACATCTGGTGACTACTCTGACATATGGGAAAGAAACTATCAAAGTTGATGAGATTACTGCAGCATTGTTGGCTCAGAATCAGCGAAAGCAGAATGTAGGGGAAAGTTCTCACGACGACAGTTTATATGTTAAGGGAAAGCAGTATCGTGGAAGGAAGAAAGAGAAAGAGGGTTCTGAAAGGCGAAATTTCATATCCAAGTCCAAAGGCAAAAAGACAATTCATTGCTTCAGTTGCAAGGAGCCAGGTCATATGAAGAGAGATTGTCCAAAACTGAAAAAACAGATTGGGGAGAAATGTGATACATCATCGAAGTCTGTAAATGTGGCACAGAGTGACAATTCAGATTGCAATGATGGTGATATGATATGGATGGTGATATGTTTTCAGTTTCATCAACTCAGTTCATAGATGCATGGATTCTGGATTCAGAGTGCTCTTATCACATAACACCTAACAGGGAGTGGTTTAATTCATACAGGTCAACTAATTCTTGCTCAGTCTATTTGGGTGTTGATAGATGTTGCAATATTGTTGGTATTTGAGAAGTCAGAATTCAGATATATGATGACACAGTTAAAACATTATGTGATGTCAGACATATTCCAGATCTGAAGAAAAATTTGATTTCCCTGGGCACTCTACACATAAATGGTTTTATTCTTGAGGCAAATGAGGATAGGGAAACCAACAAAATTGTTAAGAATGCACTGCCGGTGATAAAAGGAAAGTTAACTGCAGGCAATATCTACAAATTGTTGGGGAGTACAGTTGTAGGTGAAGTTCATTTTATGCAGTCAGATGATGACAGTACAAAGCTATGGCATATGCGTCTGGGTCATCTCAGTGAAAGTGGGATGGCAGACTTGCATAGAAGAAACCCGTTGCATGGTGTTAAAAGCTACAAGCTCGATCTTTGTAAGTTCTGTATTATTGGAAAACAGACTAGAGTCAGTTTTATGACTGGAAAGCACATAACTGAAGGGATTCTTGATTATGTGCATTCTGATGTATGGGCCCTACTATGGAGTTGTCATTGGGAGGATCTCAGAATTTTGTTGCATTTATTGATGATTTCTCCAGGAAAGTTTGGGTGTATTTCTTGAAGCAGAAATCTGAAGTCTTCTCTAAATTCAAGTTGTAGAAAGCTCAGGTGGAGAACCAAACTGGCAGAAAGATCAAGTATTTGAGGTCCGATAGTGACACATAGTACACATATTCGCAGTTTCAGAAGTTCTGTGAGGAGCATGGGATTTAGAGGCATTTTTTAGTGCGCAAGACACCACAACAAAATGGTGTGGCAGAAAGATTGAATAAGTCATTAACTGAAAGGGAAAGATGCTTGAGACTGAATGCAGGGCTTCCTAAGAGTTTCTGGGCAGAGGCTGTGAATATGACATGCTATCTCATCAATAGATCACCTCGAGCATCATTGGGTGGCAAGGTCGCAGAAGAGGTATGGACATGTAATCCAGTTAAATTCGATCATTTACGGATTTTTGGTTGTCCTGCTTATGTGCATGTACTTGGAGATGAAAGATCCAAACTTGATGCAAAATCCAAGAAGTGCAGTTTTCTGGGCTACAAGAAAAGTGTGAAAGGATACAAGTTTTGAGATCTGATTGCAAAGAAGATGGTGATCAGCAGAGATGCAGTTTTTTATGAGCAGTTTATGTTACAGCAGAATCAAGACAAGGTGCCAGAGAAGAGTTCCAGTTCAGATGTAGTGCATATGGATTTAGAACAACAACCAATTGCTTCTGAGAGAGGTGAAAGTTCAAATCCAACACCTGGTGATTCTATTCCAGATGATCTGCAGAATTATAACCTAGCTAGAGATAGACAGAGACGTACCAATGTAAGGCCTCCTAGCAGATTGGGTTATGAAGATTTGGTCTCTTGTGCACTTCTCATCAGCAGCGATGATCCAACCACTTTTCAAGATGCTATCGCTAGCCAGGAGATAGAAAAATGGATGGGTGCAACGGTTGAGGAGATGAAGTCTTTGCAGAAAAATTGTACATAGAAGCTAGTTCAGCTTCCTGAGGGAAAGAAGGCTATTGGTTGCAAGTGGGTCTACAAAAAAAACCAACAGTATCATAAAAAGAAGGGAAAAATTTTAATGCTCGACTGGTTGCAAAGGAATTTTGATAGCAGAAAGGGTAAATTATGATAAAATCTTTTCTCCTGTGGTCAGACATACTTCAATCAGGGTCAATCAGGGTTTGCATTAGTAGCTATTTGAGATTTACATTTGGAGCAGATGGATGTTAAAACTGCTTTCTTGCATGGTGATTTGGAGGAGCAGATTTACATGGAGCAGCCAGAAGGGTTCACTAAACCTGGACAGGAGCATATGGTTTGCAGGTTAAAGAAATTGTTGTATGAGTTGAAATAGTCTTCAAGATAATGGTACAAGCGGTTCGACTCCTACATGATTCAGATTGGCTACAAGCGATGTGAGTGTGATTGTTGTGATTACGTGAAGAGCCTTGATGATGGTTCTATTATTTTTCTGTTACTGTATGTTGATGATATACTGATTGCTGCAAAGAATATGAATGATGTCCGTGGTTTGAAAACTTTATTGAGCCAGGAATTTGACATGAAAGACTTGGGTCCTACGAAGAAGATTCTTGGAATGGAGATTCATTGAGACAGAGGCTCAAGACGATTATGTTTATCTCAACGAGGCTATGTTGAGAAAGTGTTGGAAAAGTTTGAGATGAGCAAAACAAAGCCTGTAAGCACTCCCTTGACAAATCATTTTAAGCTTTCTTCAGAACAGTGTCCTAAGACAGATACATAAATCGAAGACATGGCAAAGGTTTCATATGCCAGTGCAGTTGGCTGCTTGATTTATGCAATGGTATGTACTCGTCCTGATTTGGCTAATGTTGTTAGTCAATTCTACAAATACATGGCTAAACCTGGAAGGTGACATTGAGAAACAGTCAAGTGGATTTTCAGGTATCTAAAGGGAATTGTAGGACATGAAATTATCTTTGGCAGTCAGCAGAATGATTCTTCAGTTGTAGGGTACGTTGATTCAGATTATGCAGGTGATTTGGATGGTAGAAGGTCTACAACTGGGTATGTGTTTACTCTTGGTGAAAGGCCTATATCTTGGAAATCAACAATTCAGTCTATTGTGGCATTATCTACAACTGAAGCTGAGTACATGGCAGTAGCTGAAGCTGCTAAAGAAGTCTTATAACTTACTGGGTGCTTGCTGGGCTAGTAAAGGAACTGAGCATTGAGCAAGGTGGAGTTCAGTTGCAATGTGACAGTCAGAGTGCTATTTATCTGGCTAAGAACCAGGTGTACCATGCGAGAACCAAGCACATTGATGTTAGGTATCACAAGAAGGTATCACAAGATCATCACAAGATCAAAGAATTGATTGCTTCTGGGGAGATACTGTTGCAAAAGGTTCATACTGATGAAACTGCAGCTGATATGTTGAATAAGTCAGTTACTATCAACAAGTTTATGCATTGCTTGGACTTTTTGAATGTCTGCAGTTGCTAGAGAAGCATGGTGGCCCAACCCACTTATGGTATGAAAGGAACTCCATGATGTATTTCTCCTAAGGGGCTGAATATTTGCTAAGGTGGAGATTTGTTAGATATGACTCATATACCATAAATGGACAATGCTAAATCAGGAGCGGAGCAGAGCAAAAGATTTTGTCCAAATCAGGGGAATTTCCTTATGTGGGTTGTAGGTGTGGTACAGGGGTAATTTAATAATTACATATTGTACCCAAAGTTTCCTTTTTATGTACTTTTTAGAGTTATAAATTAGGCTTGTATGTAACCCTAGGGATTATCTCTGAATCCCTGAATTCTGTACTTTGTACTTTTTTCTGAATTAGTGAAAAGTACCGCTCTGTTCGCGAGGACGTAGTCATCTTTGCCGAACCTCGTTAAATCTCTTTGTATTATTCTGGATTTGTGTCGTTCTTGTTTTTCTTAGCCCTAATTTTCTCAACACTTCTGCTCCAAGCCAACAAGAAGAAATCAAGAAGAGAACCTTCTTCTTCAACTATCTTCTTCTTCCTTCTGCAAAGAGTACCTTGCAAAGCACCTGCCTTCTTCTTCCGGTAAACCTCAAGAAGAATCCAAGCAGAGAATCTCCTTGCTTCCTGCCTTTACCCGTGAGCAAGAACTCCTTAAAGCGGAGAGTTCTACAGTTTCAAGATTAAGGAGGAGAGTCTCTGTTTCACGAGAGACGGAGTTTTGCGAGTTTAGGAGAGGCCGAGACGGGAGTTTCATTTTTGTGAACCGAACGTGACGAGGGGCGGGAGATGTTCGCGTAATGGAAAGGGAGGCGGGAGTAGTTTTTTTTTCTTTTTTGCTTTTTCTCGTGGACCGTCTACACTTAACATAAATAAATAAGAGAATAGACAAATTAAGGATTATTTGGTTGATTGGTTGTAGATTTGTATATATAGCTATCTGAAAGCTTCATAACTTGGTGAGAGATCGTTTAAGATATGAAAAATGATACCTTCATAGTCTATAGGTGATCCTGCTATTAATAATGTATTCACCTTGACTTTGATTTCAAATATATGTTAACTCGTGGATTAATCTTTCATTGACATGTGATGAAGTTCATTTTTGATTTAAATGATACCCGAACACTTAGTAGAAAACAGATGGTGGTCAACGCTGATCGACATTTCTATGTAAGAGTAACGATTGATCATGTAGAGTAGAAGGGAAGCAGAAATAATAGAGTACAGGGCAGCTGTGAGATTTTGATTGACAAGCATCCACAAGTTGTAGTGGGTTGGTAGTGATCATACAGTCGTCATGGAAGGAAATTTTAGATCATACAATCTTGAATAAGCAAATTCAAATTCAATCACACAAATTTAAATATAGAATAACAAATGCTGATTCAGCAAATATACAGTCTTGATGAAGGAAATTTAATATGCGTGCAAAACAAACATTAATTTTTCCATTATATCATTCACACAGCACACATTCTTCTGTCATGCTGCTAATGTGCAGAGCTTTGTCACACTCATCTTCTTCCGTCTGCCCTATATGCAATACCTTCAACAGCCTCTTCTTCTTTCACCTCTGCATCATCTCTAGTATCTTCGCTATCAGAGAGCCTCATCAACATCATCTTCTTTCAGCATCTCATCCTCTTCCTCCTCTCCTCATTTCAGAGCCTCAATTCCCTGTCCTTTCAGAGTTTCATTTGCTTCCTTCTTCTCCTTCTCTTGATCCTCACCATTCTCTAGTTGCTGAGCATTCTGAGCCTCTTGAACCTCTTGGTTCTGCTGACTCTTAACTTTACTCGGCTTGTTAATCCTACTAAATCTGCCTTTCGTGTTGAACTTGAAATGCCCTCTGGATCTGTTGGCGATCAGGTTTCTGCAGTGAGAAAACCGTTTCAAAAGCTCCAACCAGCGCCAGTACCTTGTTTTTCCTCGTCTCCATCAACTTGCTTTTGGTCTCTTCGATCACATCATTGCTCATAGGCACATCCTTTTTCTTCATCACCGGCATTTCAGTCACAACCGAGGCAGCCGTGGCTTCTGGATCCACTAGCCTCACACCAGCATTTACATGTTCCAGCTTCTTTTCCTCGCCCCTTTTCTCCACCATAGTGGAAACCACCACCACCCCATCTCGCTCAGGAATCTCTTCAAGCAAGATTGGTCCTTTGGAGACCTCATCAAACACCTGGGACGCCAAACCTTCTCCCAAATCCTCAGGCTCACCACTCTTATATTCGTCAGTTAGATTCTCTTCGTCAACCAGAGAACTAACAAACTTAATTTCTTCCTCATTCAGCTCATTCAAAGCTCCAACCACTTTCTCATGATGGTTCCACATTTGCTCCTGCACCGGCCTTTCAAAGGCTGTTGCAGCATCATGATCTGATGAAGTCCGGACTTCAGAAGGAGCAGCCATTGTAAAAGGGGCTTCTTTTTTCCTGACAAGCGTAGGTCTGGAGCTCTTAGCTTTACGAAAAAGGCTGGACTTTGCAGTTCTTGAACCAGTTGGAGCAGCTTTATCACCACGAAGCACAGAGGAGCTTCTCAGTTTTGGCGTGGGGGTGGCTGTCTTCATTGATCTCTGCAATGTAAGAGTTGAAGGCGCCTTGTCTGCTAATTTTCTTCCTGCGCGTGTTTTGCTAGTGGAACCTGAGGTAATGGTAGAGACTATAGGAATTCGCTTAGGTTGAGACAGAGGGGAAGGAAAAGCCTTGGGGTTGAGAGGATTGGTCAACGGCTTCTTCCCCTCCGGTGGAGATGGGCATGTGCTATCTCCACGGGTGAGAGAAGTCTTCAAGCTCCGTTGGGCAGGGGATGGGATGTTCTTCCTATCTCTATTAGAGGTGGTTGACTTAGTTGCCATCATAAGCTGAGCAGGAAGCAAGGATTTAGCACCTAAAAACAGAGGCTTTGATCAAATTTTATAACACTAGTAAGGGAGAAGGATGGGGAGATCTGAAGCCATGTTCAGAAAGAAAAAAACTGGGGGACAAAAGCTGAACCTAATATACAGTAGGGAAGATGGCTTGCAAATTCCACATTGTAGTTGGCTGGCTTAAAGGGAAGGCAAAGGCAATAATTAAATTAATAATAAAATGGTTGTTGGATGGACATTTCTAATCTACAAATTCCGCTTTTTAACAAAACATATCTGCATAATAAATTAGTAGTGTTAACCATGTAGAGCAGGTGGCATTTCATTATCCTCACTGTGTGCACAAATAATAATAAAAAGGCCTAATGCCCTTTTCTTCAACATAAACTGTAGACGAAAGAATCAAACAGGAAGATATTTTCTGCCGGTAATAATATCTGAGCAAAAGTAACAAGGTATCGAGATAAAAATTGGTGCTTTCACGTAGAAACAACAGACAGTCGCATAATCGGGAGCAAAACGCGGACAAGGAGGCAACTTGAAGCGTAAAAATAGAGTAAATCGGAAGAACGAGCAACCAACTGTACAAACAAATAGGAAATAATACCTTCGATTTCTTCTGTTGTTTGTCCCTTGTGTTGATGGAGATCGATTGTGAGGAGAATTCGATAGAGAGCAGAGGAAGAAGTGGTATGCGTGAAGTTAGAAGGCGGACGAAAGAAAGTGGAGTGGAGTTGAGTGGAGTGAGAAAATGAAGGGAAAGAAGGTGAGAACCATGACTTTATATGGTAAAAAATATTATATCAGAAATACAACGTAAAATTATGTTTGAAGTCTGCTCATACGAAGATATTTAAATGTGACATAAAATTAAAAAAAATATATTTTAGAATATTCCTCATGTGTTTCATATATTTTTGTAGTGATATTCATATGTTATTGTGTTCTTAGAATATTTTTGGTGTTATAACAACACAATAACACATCAATATCACAACAATAACATATGAATAATGCATAATAGCACAAGCATTTTCTTGAAGTAAGGTGTCCGCATATTAAAGGACTCCGAACGTAACTTTACATTAAGAGGTTCCGTGAGGCAAAACAATCAGCACCTTCACTATAATTTCTACAATTTTTTGGCTTAGTTATCTGTTTTCGGCCATAACTCAGCTCGTGACCAAAAAACAAGTATTCCCATTTAAAAAAAAGAAAAATTCCAATAGGTCGGGCTGAAAATGGGAAGCAAACCAAGAAGCACTCCAAAAGCCCATTAAATGCCTTCTATTTGTTGGGAAATTTACTGAAATGTCATACATCTAACACCCAAATTTTTTTTTTGCTCTTATTAGACTTTAACTATGCTTAAGAAGATGTATTTCATTTTTAAAGTTAATAATAGCATGTGATATAAAAGATTTTAGTATTATAAATGTTGAAATTAAAGTTTTGTGTTAGATATATAAATACATTAATATTGTGAGGCATGTATGTAATGCCCCCTTTTTTGTGTTAGTTATATAGCAGTTAACAAGTTGGAGAGGGTTCGATGAGTCTTGTATTTGTACATATTTGTCACATTCCTGGTCTGAAAGACGATATACCCCGACAACATATTGCATGATGAAATGAATTGAATTAGTTTTAAATTCTTAAAAAAATATTATATGCAAATAATAATAGAAACAAATAATGAAATATAAATTTTGGTCCATAATTAATAGTCTGCTTAGACAACAACAAGAAAAATAGAAAGCTGACTGAATTAAAAATTAAATGATAACAAGAAACGATTACCTAGACCCAAAATGAAAATACGATCACCAAAATAAAAACTAAAAAATATCAAAAATAAAAAACCTAAAACTAAAAGATCTGCTCCGGTGGAGATGGTTATGCTAGGGATTGAATAGAGCACTATCTGAGTAATTCCTAAATTATTTGTTAAGTAATTCTTGTAACTAGATTATGAGCTCGTAGCATTCCATAATGACCATCCAAATGGTGATTATTTTCATTTATATTTCTCCTTTTATTTTAAAGGAGTGGTCAGCTTGTTTATCGTCGTATACTTGCATTTTTTTAATATGTCTCTCTTGTGAATTATGTTAATGATCAGAAGAAGAGATGAACAAAAAATATGGACATATGACAAAGATCACGAACAAGAGAAAGAACGTGGATAGCCTACGTGTGATAAACCTTACAAGGATATGTCAAGTTTGTTTGTCCAAACAAGATTGAACGGAAGCACCTTAGACAACAACTATGAAAGAATACCTACGTGGACTACCCACAACTAGAGATTCGAGTTTGTATGATTGTTATGGGGTTTAAAGTTCTCCAAGAGGGACATATCCCATTTAGTTAATTACATCTCGGGGTTTGCCCAATAATATTCTTTATCCAAAGGAATTTTGTTTGCATTAGTAGTGAGGACTAGCATAGGACTATCAAAGGACAGTTATTTCGCATGGGAATGTTGTGATGCTTTCAAAGATCTCGCTAAGCCATGGGACAAAGAGTGAGTCTCTCTTGGTCCCTAAATGGGTATCAAACTCATCGGCATATCAAACATGCAAAATAAACTATCCCATCGAGGAATTCAGATATGACAAAGCACATCCAGGTCATTATGGTAGATGACAAATCATCGTATCCCAAACGGGAAGCAGCGTATTGGCAATTAGGCCGTCGAGATGATACCAACGAAGGCAAAAAGAGTGATAGGACTCAGTAGGGGTGTTGACCTCATTTGTTGTGAGGTCTAAATTCTTCTCCTATAACTAAGGATCTAGTCATAAGGCTTTCCTGTTGATTATCCTAGAAGGCTAGTGATGAAACCCACCCAGCCTAAAAATTCAAAACATTTCCAGACTCTTTTTGAAATCCCTCATGGGTTGTCTCATACCTACATCACTTGGGTGGTTGACACCAATATGTGAAAATTCAAGAATGAGTTCTCATAGAATCAACTGGCTTTAGGGAAACCATGTGTGGGTTGGTCATACACACACTCACTTAAATTCACCTCAAACTCCCAAAAAACCCAAATCTCAAATACATTCTTTTAATAAAATTTCCATGGACAACAAATTGACAAAGCCACAGCAATTTACAACAAATTCCACACAACATTCAAAATCCATTTCAATTCACATCAATATCCACACAAACCCAAAAAATTGTCACCTTTTTAATTTCCCTTATGACAATCATCTAATTCACCAATTGTCTCGTTTCATGTGTCAATGAGTTGAATTGTAGATAAAGGGTTTAGTTTGGTTTGGGTTTGATGTGGGCTTAAACCTAGCCAATAACCCCACCATACTACCCAAATAACCCCCAATAACACCACTTCAAAGCCATAATAACACCAGCCATCAAAAACCACAGTCAAACTCCTCAATAACACCAAAATAAGCTCAGAAACTTGTCAAATAACACCACGACGTGAATAAGTCGTCGAATAACACCGCGTGCCGTAATTTAATAACCACAATAACATCGATCCAACCCGCAAGCGGCGATTTTGGGTTAATAACACCGAAGTCTGACCAAATTACAATCATGAATAACACAATCTGTCATGGGACCGATGTAGCACCGCAATATAACTTGCAATAACAACGAAATAACACCCGCCTATACCAACGCAAACTCTTCAGCCACGTCAGGCCAATTCTACCCTTGCCCGCGTGATCCAACCTTAGTAACACCACAGTACGACCCCCAATAACACTGCATTTGCGTCTTGCTGCTAATACTTCTGAAATACAACTCGTAAAACACAATGAATAACACCATATGATATACATAAAATCTCAAATTTTTTTTCCAAATACAGACATCCAAATTCTTTCAACCATGCAAAAGTACACTCCTATAAGTGGTAAATAGAGGAAACCCTTTTCACCCTTGACCAAAAGTACTTAACCTCACCCATGTTTCACTTAGAACCAAAAATAAAATAAAAATAACCTAAAATCCATCTCAAATTTTCCTTAACCCAAAATCCACGTGACAAATTTTGTCCCCATGATTATTTTAATCAAACCATAAGTCCTAAAGTTCATAATTTAATAAATCAAACTTGGCCTCATGACACCACCTCATAAAGTGCCCCATTTTTCCACTTTCCTTCTTCATGAAAATAATTAAGCCCTATGTAAGCCTCTATATCATGACCAAGCCATATGTGAGCCTCCTTAGCCCCACACATGTCGTTCAACCCTAAATGGAAAAGGAGGACCTACTTTCAAGCCTCCAAGAAAATGCTTCACCTCATCCATAGCATATGTTCAAACTCTAGCCTCTGGATAGGACTTCATGATATAAACCCAAAGACCAAAAAATTGCACCAGCCACCATGGGGAGATGAACCAAGTCTTTCCCATCGACCAAACCCAAGTCAAACCAATAAGTGGTCTAACACTCATTCCACTTCAATCCACTCATGAACACATGACACAACTCAATTGACTGCACCACTCTCAACTCTTGAACTCCCTCAACAGGATGGTGATCACCCTTGGTCTGGTCGGCCACCTTGGCTGTCGAAAAATACCAAACCCGAGAGCACCACCATAGGGAAAACTCACAATTTAACCCACCATACTCCGCTCAATCTCATTGAAGCTCTGCCTGCACCTTACCACCAACTCAGCAACATTTTGGACACCTCAGCTTGCCGACTTGGCCACCATGGTCGGGTCTATAAATACACCACCACCCCATGACCAAAAAAGGGAAGAAGTGCGAAAACTTAGGGAGACTCTGCCAAAATCACTCCAAGCCTTCCTAGCACTTATATAAAGCTCATCCCCATCTTCCTTAGCCCTTCACATCCACTCACAAGCCCTAATTGTTCCACACAAAACCTGGACATTTTTCAGCTTCCAAAATTAACTCCACCAAAACTTGAAATAAACTGTTCCAAACGCTTCAACATAACCTAAAACTTCATTCCCCATCAAAATCCATTTTTTCTGTCCAAGACCAAAGTCGAGCCACCTTTTAATCAAGGTCATACCTAGACCCCATTTCAGAATAAGACAACACTTGGAGGAGGTTCCTAGGACCCAAGTGAAGCTACTACAACTACCTAATCACGACCTCACATCTCGGGCAAAGGTATAGCTCGAAAACACCTATTTTTGCTTCAATTTTGGACCTTTGTGAAGAGGATTATTTTTTTTTTCCTAAAGGAAGCCCTAGGTTATAAAGATTACATTGGACACATCCCTTGTGAAGCCGAGTGGTTTCTCGTGATAAGCCTTAGGTCAACACCCAAGCAGGTTGAAATCCCAATTTTCCCACGGCTTTGACGCTTCCAACCTTCCTTGGAGGGGTTGGGATAGTTCGATCTTGAAACATAGAAAAAACTTTAGAGCTAGCTCTTTCTACAAGATCTTGTGAGGTTTGTAGGATGAAAAAAACTTTGTAGCTAGTTCGCAGTACGAACGATGAAAGACATGTCCTACGAGAAATCAGAAGGTGAAATTTTTCACATTCCCTCCCCAAAGCCGGAGACGGTTATGCCGCAAATCTAAGAGCTAAAACCCAAGGTGGCTGTATAAGATCGCTAACATGAGTATGACTCATTATTATTTGTGATCACACACATCATATCATGTTGCATTTCATACATTTCATTTTGTCTCGACCTGTCACCCCGGCCCGGTCGACATCACACTTTGCCTTGACCGACCTCCCCGACTCGGTCTACATCATACTTGGCCTCGAGCGGTCGCCCCGGCCCAATCGACTTTTCACTTTGGTTTGACCGTCTAATCCCGACCCAATCTACAGTTTACCTTGGTCCGACCAGCTACCCCCGCCAAGTTAACCGACAAGTTCAGATCGACCTAACGCCCCAACCCGGTCAACTATAATTTTATTTATAGTATAATTAAAAATTTTAATTGTAACAATTAATAATTCAATTAACAATTTAATCGTAACGAGAGAGTATATAATTCACACACACACAGATATGTATATTATTCTTTTCTTTTCAAAATTTATCAACCACGAGTTTCCCTTCAAACTTTTCTATATATACTTCAATTCATAGCTGTGCCAAGATCCAACTGAATTCAAATCAGATGCATTTACAAACAAGATAATGATTAAGGGTGTAATTTTCCACAGTTGGGTTTAAATTCCACATAATACTTTTTGGAACGACACAATCAAAAAAAAAAAAAAAAAAAAAAAAAAAACTTAATTCGGGACAGTCGTACAACAATCAGTACGTAGATTTTGGCTCGTTGTTCGTGAACAGCTCTTGTTCGGCTCCCGCACACGAACAACAGTTTGTTCGCTCGTGTTCGGCTCGAAATGGCTCAAAAAAAATTGTATAATTTTTTATATAATAATATATTACATATATTATGTATATAATAATATATTATATATATTTATGTCTAAATTTAAATCATAACACCTTATGTGGCAATGTGGTTAGTGTCTTCTTTTATATATATTTGATTCAGGTTCCAATCCCAAAGTTTACATCTATTTTTCTCAATTTTAGTTTAACGAGCCAATTTCAAGTCGAACACGAGCCGAACATGAACACGAATATTTAAATCGAGCCGATTTCGAACACGAGCTATTTCGAACGAGCCGAACACGAGCCTAGCCTGATCTCGCTCAAGCTCGGCTCATTTAGAACCCTATGTTCAAGCACCTAGAAAAATTCAGAATATTCCCCTAAAAAAAATTAAAAATACTCTCTATGATTAAAACAACTGAACTCCAATAAAATATCATATGCATCTGCAAACCTTGCATACTTATGTCTGCAAGTACAACATTGAATCCAAGAATTCCGGCAAGGTGTGTGCTTCTACTGTACGTTCTGCGTCTTATCCCCAACTGAGCACTTCTACATTTCATAATATTATAAATAATAAATTATTTTTTTTAATTTTATTAAAATATATCTATTAAAATTAAAAGAGAATTCCTTAACTTACCACAATGAGTACGTACCCATCGATTGGATGAATACATGGTGTCAACATCTTTTCTATAATAGAAGAAATATGTTGTCAGTATCTTCTTATTTAAATATAGGCACTCTCATTTTTTGACAATTTTGTCTTAAAAGGGGAAATGGAGCCTGCGGCCCATCCAATCATGCATGTTGAGCGAGGAAGGGATCATGCAAGTTAATGCTATTTACATACATACCTCACAATTCTTATGTATTTACACTTGTAACCCCAAAACATTCATATTTACATGCATCATGCTTAATTTTCTAATATTATATTAAAAATAACGCCCTCACCAGTATTTAAAAAGTGAAATATTTATTATCATGCCGCGAGTTTATAATGTCAAGGTGTTAAAAGTGTAATATCAAGCATTGGGTGGTAGATACGTAAATACATAAGAATTGTGTGATAAGTATATCATTTTCACTAAAAATTATTGGAATTATAAATTAAGAAAATAAATTTATATTGTGTGCCATTGAACTTTGAAAGCCTTTCAAAATACTTGTAAGTTGAGAAATTAAATGATATGTTTCATATGATTCTTTGGATTATTTTAGATGATCTTTAATTATATTCATTAGATTATTTTAAACCAAAGGACTTTGGAGCAATTGAAACTCTTACGGCAAAATCACATTTTTATGTTCTTTTCTTATTCATATTAATAATCTTTAACCTCCTCCTAGCTACCAGACACCGTCCCCTATCCTCACGAGCACAACTACTTCCTTCAGGCATTCAAACAAAGCACGCAACTCTCCCCTTCTAGTTACAAAACCTAACTTCGAAGATTTATCCCCCTCCTACTCCCATTGACCGACGTCCCTCCTGCAAGTATTACAACACTGTGCTTCCTTTGGACAAGGACCACCTTCCATATCCATCTAGCCAGTTTAATGTGAAGTTTTTAATATGAGAGTATAAGGTGGTCGTTACAAGCAGATAGTTCTAGCAAAATTTAGAGTAAGTTTCTTCAATGTCTTGTATAGGATTAAGAGTTTACGTGGCCCCCAATGTATGATTTCATCAGTTAAGATTTATTATTGTTGAATTTAAATATGTCCTTTGGCTCGTGCCCAAGAGATAGAGCAGGAAATCCGAATGAAGGAGAAAAATAATGAGAAAAGGAGAAGGAGAGAGTTGCCCCGTGGGGGCAAAGAGGGGTGTTCTCAGGCTTTTTAGCCCCTTTTATTACACACAGCTTGAAGGTTACGAGTGGGGAGAGAATGAGAGATATATCCCTACGTAGGGGTAAGAGAGAATCCACGGACATTTATAGAAAAATATGAGGAGGGGGAAGTGATGTTACAAGAATATCTCTAATTTACAAGTCCAATGGTGGCATTTCGGTCCATATATTGAATCACCCTTCGCTCGCATCGAATGGTCGGCCCATGAAGGCTGCCCCGCTGGAGGTGGCCTCCACGGTGGCTGGTTGAACATACTCATGTGGTCGGTCGGCTAGAGTGGCCAACTGACTATTCCTTATGTGGTCGGCTAAGGCGGCCGGTCATATCTTCATATGGTCGGCTCTTCGTGGCCAGTTGGTGGTCCATCAAGTGGTCGGCCATGGTGGCAGACCAGTTGAGTTGTTTGACCTAAGTGGCGACCAGTGAGGTCAGCCAAGGTGTTTGGTCGAATGCTCCATATGGTCGGTCTTAGGTGGGCGGTCGAATGCTCCCGTGGTTGGCCATAACGAGTCGAATGGTGGAGACCGGCCTAAGCTAGCCGACTGAGTGCTCTTGGTGGTTGACCCAAGTTGACGGCTGGTTGGGGGTCCGTGGATGGCCCTGGGTGGTCGGTCGAACGATTGCTTGATTGTTCCAACTGATCCATGACTGCTAGCGCATCTTCGGCGGCGGAGACTCTTCTGTCTCGACGAGGGCTATTTTTTGGCTACACATTTATGCACTCTTATTAACTTCTATGTTGAATTAATATTAAGTTTTTGTGTAGATAATTATATATTATTGTTGAATCCAAAACCATCCGAGAGACACGTCTAAGAAATATAGCACTAAGGGAAGAGAGAGAGAGAGAGAGAGAGAGAGAGAGCAATACATTTGTGTAACCTTTATTCAAGAAATGAGACCCCTATTTATAGAAATGGGTCATTGTACGATTACACGATGTGCTCATAAATTGCGTAGGTACAGTGGTGTTATTTTAGTCTATACATAAATATGGCCCGTGGGGCTACAAATATACGTCTAGGAGGAGTCGGGCGACCACTAGGCTCGGCGGCTATGAGGTCGGGGTGGCCAATGGATTAAGCAGTAGTTTAATTGAGCGACTACTAGGTCGGGCGGCTACTAGGTCGGACGGCTCTTAGGCCAGGCGGCACGCTAGGATTGGTGCTAGCTACTCTGGAATTGACTATTGGTTTTGTCCATTTGGTCTGTCCTGGATGGAAGGCACTAGATTCATCTACACGAGCCTTGTTAGGTAGACTCTGTAGGAACTGATCTCTTCTTATTTCTCTTAAAGCTTTATCCTCCTCGTATATGAGATTCGATTGGTTAGGCGCACGATTCTGAAGGGTCTTTGGAGAGCTCCAGGACGCCACCTCATTTTTGTGATTGACAGATAGATGTCCATAAGATTCATACTCACACATTTTTAATTCACAATTGCACTATTTGTTCAAGTGTCCATCCAATTGATGTTCAACTAAAAATAACTTTGCACATTCATTTCTTTGAAAATAAGACAAAGGCTTTGAGATCATGTAAATGTTTCTTATGCTGATAATGACAGAAATTGGGCGAGAAGTCCTGAAAAAAATATTTCATCTATATTCTTTTGTCATTGAGATTCTTTTTTCTTTTTTGTAACATGAAAAAATTTATCATTATGACACTTTTTGTAATAATTTCTTAAAAGAAAATAGGATTTGGTAACTCTTGAATCTGAATTTATCCGTGAATCACACCCAAGAATTAGAGTGTAAAACATAAAGAGAGAGACATATAACATTAATTTGGAAAAATATTGTAATATTTAGAAAATTATCCCTTATTAACAGAGAGGAGATTGTTGGTTCACATATTGTCTTTTATGAACACATCTCGAGAGTTAGGACCCAGTGAATGAGAGAGAAATAGAAAGAGTAATAAAGTGAACCAAGAGTTATTGTTGAGAGGACCAAGGAATTAAAGTTATTTATAGGAGTGTATTTTGTACAATTATAAAAGGGAGGAAAATTTTCTTAATATGATTAATGCTTTAATAAATTGTATGGATTTCATTTCATGTATGTATTACAATTTGAATTTTGATATGACGTCAACTGGTTGATCAACTCGTCAGAATTCAACCCATTGATGTTATTTACTGGGCGGTGACCGTGCCTTGTGTTTGGTCAAATAATGATTTTTCCGCCGTGTCGAAAGCGTGTCAACAGTTAATCGCTACTAGGAGTTCCTGCATGTGCTTCGGTCGGCCGGACCGTAGGTGTGGCCTGTCGTCCAAGTCTCTCACCACTTTGTGTCGGTCGATTCTTTGATCATGTGGTTAGTTGTGGAATAATAGGATCTTTTCATCGTCTGGACGTTTTCTGGATCATTTGATTGCTTTGATATTTGCACTGACAGTTGTTGTGTATACAGAGTTGCAATGTGTAAAGTTACATGTATTTACGTTAGTGGGGAATTCTCTAGGGTATTATAATTATTTTATATATGTGGGCGCACAGTTTGACTGATCTAAGACTATGCTAGTTGGACTGGCGGGCCTTTGGTAGGCACTGCGAGTTGGCTAAGCATGGTGAATATTGTCGAGTGGCTTAGTTAGTGAGGCATGCCGGTCGATCAGGTCCGATAGGCCGGGGGTCGACAAGATTGACTCATTCGACTAAGTCATGTTGATCAGTTAAGCAGGTCTAGTCATCAACCACTAATTTCTGATAAGGTGCTCTTGTCAACAGAGCAAAGCTAGGCTTTTGGACAGACAACAAATTACGACCATAATCTGATAGATACCCTCCATTAGATGAAGAGGTCCCGAGGGATGGTTGAAACTCGTCTAAGTAATTCTTGATGAAGTTCAGGGAGACAGGTGGATACTTCCGTAGAACTATAGGACCCAAGGTGTTAGCTTCTCCCTTTATTTAGTTTCATTGTAAGTAATGACTTGGACCCTTCTGTACTTCGCTTCTGGTCGAACTGTCTGGAGATCAAATTGTTTGGTTGCCTTGATTAGTCTTGGTTTTGATACCTCCCATCTGACAATTGGGCATATGACTGCTCTATCAATGAGCTCTCCTTTGATATACCTCGTCCTGTCAGCACCGCCGGATCTAATCGATATTCATGATTTCACTTTTTCCATATACAGCAGTAGAAGTCGTGAGCTTATTTAAGAAATAAATGTTGCTATAATTGAAGCACAATTAAATGATTCAACAACCAATGGTTAATAAATTAAAATATTTACGATTTCACCGAATACAGCTAAGCCTACTAAATCAGGAATAGGGCTGGAAGCGGGCCCCCGCCCGCATTTAGCAACACCACCTCCAAATGAGTCAGTTCACGGGCCTGGTCTGAACCACTTAAATCCATGCGTAAATAGCTTAATCACCAAGCCTCATAAATACCCTCCAATAAAACATATATTCCTTCTTCTGCACCCCACAATACCCTTAATTTCAAAAACAACCAGGGCTAGTTTCGGAAACTCGCAGTTACATCTTAATTGCAGCTCGGTGCCCAGAAACCCAGCTCAGGTGGCGGTGCTCCGATACACCGGTAGAGCTCACCGTTCCTCAACCCAGCAACTGGCAAAACCTCAATACTCTTTACGAAGGCGCACTGTTTCCTGAGACCCACCGCGAAAATTTTGAAAAAACATCAGTTGCAGAAAGAGCGCGCGCGAGCGATAGGGAGAGAGCGCTTAGCGCGCAGCGAGGAACGGTTAAAAAGCTTTTCAGCGTTGTCTTCTTCTTCCTCAGCTTTTAATCTTGTTCTGACAGCCAACGGGGGGACAGTGTTCGCTGTTTTCCGTCCTTTCGTTTTCCCATCCATAACCTTTCCAAGCAATGGACTTCAACCGGCAGAGATCACTAGTGGCGGAACACGGTACCCCGGAAGCATCATCTGCTCAACCACCGCCGCCGCCGCCGCCGCAAAAACCAGCCGACGTGCCATTCCGCCCGAGCATTGCCGTCATAGTGGTGGTTCTCACCACCATGTTCTCCCTCACATTTCTTCTCCTTCTCTACGCCAAGCACTGTCGACGGCAAGCTGCCGCGACGGCGCCCCCCCCCCCCCCCGCCGCAACTGGAGGCGGCGGAGTAGCGGCTCTCGGCAGGACGGCGGAGGATCGGACTTCAGGGGTCGAGCGCGCGGTGGTGGAGTCTTTGCCGCTTTTCCGGTTCGCCTCCTTGATGGGGGAGAAGGATGGGATCGAGTGCGCGGTCTGCTTGAGCCGGTTTGAAGCGGAGGCGCTACTCCGGCTTCTTCCTAAATGTCGCCATGCTTTCCACATAGACTGTGTTGACGCCTGGCTTGACTCTCACTCTACCTGCCCGCTCTGCCGCTCGCGCGTTCACCCCGAGGACGTGCTCCTCCTACTACGGCCCGATCCCCCTCTGCCGCCGTTGGTAACGGCGGCGCCACCTTCGCGGAGAATCTCCGGCAGGCATTCTTCGGCGGGAGAGAAGGCGAGCGGCTGCGCCATTGCCGTATTAGTGGACAGGCAGAGAAAAGACGGGCTTTTGCTACCGGAGGTGGAGGGGGTCGGTGGGCAGTATAGTCACCGGGTAGTGTTTTCCGGAGGAGGATCGCGAGAGAGGTGGAGCGATCTCCGGCCGTCGGATCTGATGTTTTTGAGGTCGGAGACGACGATCACGGCGAGCGGAACTACGGCGGAGTTGGGTGGCGGCGTATTCCGAATTGGATTGAGGAATGAGCCGGACCTGACGAGTGTGAACCGGGTCAGCCGAACCGGGGGGGCTGAGGAGCGGACGATGCGGAGGTGGGTTCGGATCGCCGGTAAACGGACGGCGGGATGGCTCGGAGGGGATGAGAATGGATGAATGATGAGAAATGACGGGAATGCCCTTGGTATCTATGGTTTTTTACTCGTGTGATTCCGAGTAACGGTGGTCACGTGAGTCGGATTAATCGGAGCAACGGGGCGGATGTCGGGCTTCTTGGTGCCTTGTGCGGGCGAGGATCTCGCAGCTTGTTGAGATTTGTGTTGCTCCTCAATCGAACGGTGGGGAGCGAAACCTCGCTGTGATTCGTTTCGGATTGCGGAAAAGGGATTGGATGATTAACTGCAGCAAATGGTGAATCGAAATGTTTTGATCAATGTGGCTTTTTTAATTTGGTTTTGAAGAAATGCTGAATTGTCTAAAATTAATTGGTAAATTTACAGACATACGAGATAATTGCTATGCATGCACCTACAATTTGTTATTTATATTTATAGTAACTTGGTACTAATAATGTGTATTTAATTTTAAAAAAAAATTAATGATTGTGATATTTGAATGTTATGGATGTAGATATCATGTGTTAGCTGTTGGATTTGTAAATATATAAAAATTATGAGGAATGAGTGTAAATGAGCCAAATAATTTTTGGTCTCTTTGTGAACTTACTATTTTCTAAATTTGAATAATTGACATATCTGTAAGAGACAAATGAAGGACGCACGACAACATTTAATTTTATTAAAAAAAATATATATTTTTTAACTTTCAAAACGATGCTAATATATTGCCAAAATGATTGTCATACAGTTTATTAGATTGATATGTTTATGGTTTCTCAACCTCGTCATATGCAAGTCTTTTACAGGCAAGAGATTGCAATTTGCATGGATGTTGTGATTAATGCAATTAATTTTTCTTTGGTCATAACCACACACATTTGTTATTATGTAAATCATCCTTCGTATTGCTAACTTTTAATAATTGTGTTTGTTGAATCCTAAATTGTTCTTTGTGACCAAATCATCTAAGAGACTCTATCTTATCTTGTCCACCACTCGAGCTATACCAACCCTATCATAGATATATTCATTTCATATTTTTTCTATAAGTGTCAAACCACTCATCCCCCTAAGCATTCTCATATCGAAAACACTTAACTTTGTTTTATGCTTCTCTTTTAAATGCCCACGTTTTGTGCCATAAATTATTACAGGTCTCCCCCCATCTTATAAAATTTTCCTTTGTCTAACAGATACTTTTCTATCACATAATTGGGCCAATGCATTCCTCCACTTCAACCAACCAACATTAATTATACTAATAGCATCCTCTATCACCTTATATTTAAATAATAAACCCGAGAAATCTAAAGTGTTCACATATTTTAATGATTTGATCACTCATAGTCACAACGCTGTCACTATAGCTACTACTACAAAAAATTACATACAATGTATTAATTTTAGATTCACTCAAACGAAGGTCTTTAGACTCCAATGTACTAATTTAAGCCTTTCCCTATCCCTGCCATAAATTTAAGGCCATTAGATTCACCCAGCAGAAGGCATTTAGATTCGCTAATTTAAGTCATTCCTGAATTCTTTCTCTATTATTATATACCAGAATGATATCATCTGTGAAAAGCATACAATAAGGTATGTCCTCCAATAATTGTCCAATAGGGCATCGATGACTAAAGCAAAAAAGATATGTGCTTAAAGTCGAGCTCTAATGTAATCTAACTAAAATAGGAAAATACTTGGTCAATCCTCCTCCTATTCGAACACAAGAAAAATTAGATATAAAGATATTGCTAAAAAGTTAATTTACCTAAATAATAAATAATAAATGATTATATTTTATTCAATTTAATTAAAAATGAGTTATTTATAGTTAATTTAATAAATTACTAATTAATCATTATTTGGCATGCTATCTTATGTTAATTATAATTCTATTGTTTGATTACAATTGATATAAGGAAGATCAAAATTAATTCAATTGAAGCAAATTTATTTTTATGCGAATTAACCAACCGGAATTATCATTTAATTAGTTTATAAATTAATAATTAATGTTAATTAAGATATTATTTTATACTAACTAATGAATAGTAAAATGCTGATTAATGATTAATATAAGTCAAAAAATGAAAAATAAAATAAAATTGAATCAGCTTCAATGATCAACAATTAATATCAAAATTTTCTTTGAACTTCTAAATTTAAACTGAAATTATTATTAAATAATTTAATCGAAAATTTATCATGTAAAAGTTTATCTCCCATAAAATTTATTAAATATACTCAATTAAAAAATATTTTTAATTTGGCTGCAAGTATGATATAACTTATGTAAAATTTGAATTTAGTAAATTCTATAAATTCAAATTTAATAAATTTTACAAATTAAAATCTAGTAGATTATGAGGTTGTTATATATTTAAGGATATTTGGGAAATGTTAAATCCAATTAAATCCAATAAATTTTTTTTGATGATTTATTTCATTAAGTTAATTTAATTATTTTTAATTATGGTAATAATTAATTAAGCATTCATTACTAAAAATTTCTTAACTAAAGTTAATCAATTTATAGTTTAACCTAAGAAGTTGAATAGATCAATATTTTAATAATTAATTAATTATTGATTAGTCTTTTACTAGATTAATTAATTATTAATTAAAATTTTATTAAACTCATTTTCTTATCTTCATTAATTGATTGTCAATCAAAATTTATAGCAATTACGTATGAAATAATAAACTAAAATTTGATTATCAAAATAATGTATTTATTTATAATAAATTAAATGAATTAAAATTTATGTACATCATATTAAATTAACATAATAATAACTAACTGCTTACTGCTCCCACAACTTCTCCTTCAGCTTTCTGCAGATGTCGCCAATGTTTCCCTGTTAAAATATATCTTTATTCATTAGTTAATTATTAAATAATTTCATATAAAGTCATCTAATTTTAATTAAATTAATAATATATAAATTAATTATTAATTATTAACTATTAATCAATTAAATTTTAAAAAATTAACTTATACAATTATAAATTAAAACAATAAACCTTCCCCTTCTTCCGCCGGCGCTCCACCTCTTTCACGAACCCTCGCTTACGTTCCTCCTCCGCCCACACTTAACGAATTAACCGTCGCTTGCTGGGAAGGCAACGACGAGATCGCGGCTTACAGAGAACACCGAAACTCCCATCTTTCTCACCCTTCCGCTCCGCTCCTACCAGCCTTTTCGCTCCATTCTTTCTTTTTGTTCGTCCTGGATTTACTAAATCCGCTGATTCATAGGATTTTTTGGGAAAACGGAGCAGAAGGGGTATATAAAGTTGTCATTTTTGTTGTTTTTAGGATTTAGGTTAAATCCTGCTCAAATACTGCTACCAAACAACCCAAAAAATTGGAAAGATTGCTCCCTCTTAACTCTTATTCAAACCCTCACTCCCCGCATAAATAAAACATCTTCTTAGCTTTTCCTCAGCGACCATGGCTATGAGAGAAGACAATGAATGCGTGAGAGCCGCTATCTACTCTAATACCAATTCCACTTTTCCTTCCGTTATAAAAGATGGAGCCGTCTCGGGTGTTCTACCAGAGGCTGAGGTTGTCGCTGTGCACTACCCCGGCTATCCCTCTTCTGCTTCCCGCGCAATCGAAACATTAGGCGGCCTACAGAAAATCACCAAGGTATCGTAAGATTGATCTTTTATCCGCTCCTAATTTTCTCCCCTCTCGGTACGTGTATGCTAATTTATCATTTTGCTTATGTGCCGCTTCAGGCGTTTGGTTGTGCCCTCCAGAACCTCGACGGCACGCAAGATTCGGACAAGGCACCGCCCACCTCCTTTTTTATTTTCTCTATTCTCTATTTAACATTGCCAAAATTTCGAACTTGTTTTGATTTGCTTCAGGATCGAAGGAGGTTCCTAACGCTCAAGTTTAGACCCGAGGATCCTTACTGCCATCCTGCATTTGGCGAGCCCCGCCCTTCCACAAGTCTTCTTCTCAAGATTTCACGAACTCCGAACGTGAATGACTCTGCTTACGCTGGTGTTTCGCCAGAGCGTGCCGAACAACTTTCTGCAGATGTCGTTGCCAATGTTTCGCTGGCTTACCGTTTTGAAGGTAAAACCAAGAATCATGCACTATCTCTTACGTTTATTAAAGGGCCAGTTTTTATTGAACCTAGGCTGCTTCATCTTCGCATGCAATTCAAACTTCTAGCAGGTAAAAAAGTTCTTCAATTTTTCCTTTAAAATATTATGTTTACTACGTGCAGGTATGGCGGATTATCAACATGTGATTGCTGTCCATGCAGCGGAGTCAAGGAGAAAGAAAAGACCTTGGGTTTCTGATGATGAATTATTTTTAGGTGACGTGCTTCCAATCTTCATGGTCTTAATGATTGTTTCTAGGTTCTAATAATTATAGTTGATAATGGATTATTTTAAAGCTGATTACGAACTTTGTTGCACTCCCTATAGAGTGAATTAAGCTTTGATATTACTTGATCTTATTGAACTAGTGCTCAAACATGCTTGAATTGACTTATGCATGAATTAGATTGAAGAAGTTAAATGAAACCCTTATAAACGTTTGACTTGAGACAAAATATAGCCTAAACGTGCTTGAATTAAGATTTGCTGTCCAATTTCCTTTTCCTTTCTTTTTCTTGAAAGCATAGTTTTATAGTAATATAATGATATGAATATAACAAGTTTTTTTCTAAGAATTGTACAAAAGAACAAAAATTCCATGATGCAAAACATGAAATCAAAGGAAGAATCATCGAATCATGCAATAGAACAATAAAGGAGAAAATAGAATTCACCTATATCCGAGAATGCCATCGATTTAAAATGCTCAGCATAATGGTTAACAATATCTTAACTAATAGGAAGGGACGGGGGAATTTCCGTAATTGCTTAAGCAAACACTATCATCTTCCATGCAAATGATGTTGATATTATTTCTTTAGGGCTAGTGGGGGCAGTCTTGATAGCTTTTGGGGAAAGTCTTTTTGTTGAAAGTTGTGTGTAGGTTTGAACAAATGATGATGGGAAATCAACTATTGCAGTGATATGAATGGTTTGAATATTTGAATGTTCTTCTTGCACTTTAAATTTTTTTTATAGATTTTGGTGAGTCTTAAAGCAATTAGAGAGATAGTGCCCAAAGCTTTTGTAGAAAGAACATATTGGTAATACTTTCGTGAACCTTTTTTGTGCCAATTTTCACTAGGCTTTGAGGCAATTCATCACTCAATTTTCGTTGGTGAGGTAACTTCAATTTCAACAAAAATTTTAACAAAAAAAGGTTTTAAAATTCAACAAAAAATTAAAAAAAAAAAGGTTTTAAAATACAAGCAAATAACAACTTTCACTTGCAAAGATTTTTTAAAATCTATTTGATGGAGGATAAAATAGTTGGTTAAAGGAATGTAAATAAAGTTGATAAATAAGTGTGATAGGTGGCTTCATAGATGAATGAAATATGTTTTCATTAAAAAAATCACTAACAATATATCTATTTAGAGAAGAGTCTGGTGTAGTATGTTTCTATGTATAGTTTAATAATGATGTGTTGATGCTTTATAGTCTCAATTAAATAGTCATCGACTAATATAGGCTTGATTGGAATTGTAAATAACATCTATATTTAGACGACCTAAAGATAAGTTGCTTAGATATATCTTTAGAAAACAAGTGCACATGTTTGCCTTGATATGATGATGAAAGATTATGATTTAGTGGATTCTTGATGAAAATGACAAGAAAGTTGGATTGAAGGAGAGGGATGTAGTCTCGAGACTGATGACCCTCCCTTAACATTGGCAAAATAACTAATGTATGATCAGCAAGAGCTGTTGCATCTAATGAAATGTGAGCAGTCAAAGAAGTCTCTGAGGCAATAGGAGTAGGAGGTAATAATAGTGGTCTAAGGGGAGGAATCATAATGATCCAATGAGCGTTCATGAAAGTAAACATTGTGATAGAATTGCAACGAATGAGGGGGAGTTGATGAGTGTAGCCCAAAAGTGAAATGAGTAACAACAATTAGATCGGGGGGAAGAAAGCCTCTTAGATTGAAAAATAATCGTCAATGAGTGAGTACGTGATGGTGTTGAGACTCATGAGCTTGTGAGTGCATCGGGGGGGAGGGGGGTAGAAAATAAGAGCTTGGCAATTCAGTTATGTGCCTTCATTTGTTTTACTCTCAATGCTTATTCTATATGTGCCTTCATTTGCATCTTGGCTCTTGATTAAGAGAGGAGAACATGTCATGGTAATGGAAGGGACTTAAATCTAGGACCTAGTTATTTGGCTTGCAATTTTGACGCTTACATGATCTAGGTCATGTATTGTTTGGGATTTTGTAGGGCCGGGCCAATGTTTCTGCTAACACTCAAGCACCTTGGCCATTTCCTAAAGATTGTTCGCTTCGACCAATGGTCTGATTATTCTCTCAGGTCAACATTTAGATTTCATTTTTCTCGAAACCAACCAAACCTTCACACAAATTTTTTTAGGGGATGATTTTGACTGTATGAGGATCAATCCTAGTTTATAATCCCGAGAGAATGTCTATTTTATTGTCCTATAAGAGGCTTTGGCCAAGAAAGCTTCGAATTGTGTCGTGACCTTTTACGAACAAAAGCATGTGAACATGTTACTTAAGTGACACTTTAATTTTATTTTTTTATTGTCCATTAAAAAAAAGAGCAACATTTTGGTACCTAAACATTCTGCCTCATGAAGTATGCCTTTCAAAATATTTTAAATTATTCATTGGGCATTGAACCAGGTTTTGATTTTTTTTTTGGTAGCCGAGCGAGGCATGTGTTAGCTTGGTGAGCGCTTTGATCATTGGAAACCAAATGTGAAAATCAAGTTATGTCTAAGCTTTTCTTATATTATTTCCTCTCAATGTTTATTCTATAGATGTCATCATTTGCATCTTGGCTCTTGATTAAGAGAGGAGAGCATGTCAGGGTAATGGAAGGGACTTAAAGCTAGGACCTAGTTAGTTGGCTTGCAGTTTTGGCACTCACATGATCCGACTCATGCTTTGTTTGGGATTTTGTGGGTTGGTCCAATGTTTCTGTTAACGCTCAAGCACCTTGGCCATTTCCTAAAGATTGTTCACTTAGACCAATGATTTGAATGTTCTTTCTGGGCAACATTTTGATTTTGTTTTTCTCGTAAACAACCAAACCTTCACACAAAATTTTTTTAAGGAGATGATTTTGACCGTATTTGGATCAATCCTAGTTTATAATCCCAAGAGAATGTTTATTTTATTGTCCTAGAGAGGCTTTGGCCAGAAAAGCTTCAAACTCTGTTGTGACCTTTCACGAACAAAAGCGTGTGAACATGTTGCTTAAGTGGTGATTTTTAATTTTTTTAATGGCCATTAAAAGAATGGATCAACTTTTTGGTACTTGCCTCATGAAGTATGACTTCTAAAGTATTTTAAAATTTTCATTAGCCATTGAATCAGATTTTGATTTGGTTTCCATAATATCAAACTAATGCTTGAACTTTTTCATATTGAGTTAACCAACTTTTGAACTAACTCAATGGAATCAAGCACATGCTTTCTTAAACTTACAGATCTAGCGCTCAAATAATCTTGAATAAATCAAATCCACCATCAATAGTCTTCTACCCCTTTGTTTTTCTTCTTGAGTATTTATTATAGCTATGCTAATTATATTTGAGATTTAATGAGGAGAATTTGATTAAAGAATCTCTTTGTTTAGATGCAACACTAAGTTCAGTTACATAAGAGAATCACCTCACAAAGTAGTATCACCAAGACTATATGTGTGACATTGTTGCTGAGCATGTGAGTTTTACAATAGGAGTATATTCTTTTTTTATGGAGGATGAAATGATTCCACTTGGTCTTATTCCAATTTCCACATTATCTTTAATAGGAATGATAAGTGAGACATTATATAGCTTGAAAGTTATCGTTGAGTTAGTAATCATTGTCCATCAAGCTGTGAAAGCATAGTGAGATCTTGTATAAATTACAAATAGAAGCATCAATCAATGATAGCTAGCTATGTTATCTTGATTAGCGCTTATTACTTGAGGATTAACATCTTAGGTATGGCTGCTCGTTAGTTATTTATGATAGCATAGGTTGGGCTATTATCAAATTTGAATAGTCGAATGATCATTGAGTGGTTGAAGAATGTATTCTAATTAAAACATTGCTTGTCCTTGTGTCAAGAGTTTCTTGACTGACAACTTTTGATATTGATAGTCATTATGAGTGGTTCATAATGTTTTGGGTCTTGAGGGTTGTTATTTATTTTTATTTACAAAAATATCAAGGCTTCCATTTTTGGTATTTATTCATAATGTTTTGGGTCTTGAGTTTATTTTGAATTTTTAATGACCTCCATGCTCCACTTTATCATGCATTATTTATTTTTGAGCAAAAGAAAATACCTATATTTTATTTGAGATTTATGGTCCTTTTTGCAAACGAATCGAAGAAGTTCCTTTTTAATTTTTCCCGTTAATTGGACTTGCAAAAGAATGAATAATTACCATTATTAGGATCACAACCTCTAAAGTCTTTCTCCATGCTCGCTAAACAGTTGCGTTGACAATGTTAGCGAAGGCCCAATGTGATTGACTGGTGTAGGAGCCTAAGTATGTTTCATGTTGTGGCAAAGAGAGTTTGGGCCTATTCCATAAATCCATTATCTCACGTTCTTTCAATGAGCTGTGTGCGATCATCACTATTAATTATATTTAAGGGTCTAGTTCATGTAAGTTTTTCTTAAGCAGTCCCTTTGTAAAATTTTATTGAACAGTTTTCATTTTTGATATGATGCTTATATTTGCATGTTCTTTATTACTCTATAGATGTTATAGAAAGAGCTTTGGAAGTATGATGAAATTTCTTAATTTTCAAGTTCCGCCTTTCTGAATTCCAACAATCAACCACGAAGTTTCAAACTATGATAGTCTTTTTTTTATGTTATAGGTTTTCACTTTAGGTTTTTGAGAATTCTCTTTGATTGTCTTAGTAATTGATCTCAAATTTTCTAGAGTCCTCATTAGCAGTGTCAATTATTAGTTTCGAACCTTTAAGTACGTTCTTTAACAATCAACGAGTCAATTTTCGATTTCCATAGGTAAATCTTGATTGTCCCAATATTTGATTTCATAACTTTGGGAGTCCTTGCCCGTGCTTCATAAATTCTCATCTTGTTCTTTGATCCTGGCAATGCTCATATGACTCAAGACAAATTTCTTATCCTTATATAATTACTAACTTGAGCATCATAATTACTTTTATGAGGGAAAACCTTTTGGTTTGGTGTTGAACTCTTGTTTCTTGAATGTTAATGCCCCTGAATTATGATGCTAATAATGATACCGTTTCATTAAACTTGCAGATGATGAAGGTAATGTGGACATGGATAATGAGGATGTCATGAAGTTGGTGCCACCTCTCTTTGCTCGCAAGGACAAACCAGAAATGATTGTGTAAGATTATATTTATTTATTTTTACAAACAATGCTACTTGTTTCGATTTATTCTATACTAGTTAAACTGCATTGAGTTGGATTATGATTTTTATTTAAAATATTATTCAAAAACTATTGGCTGTCTGTGACTATGTTTTCTTGAATCACTTTTGCCAGGAGTGGCTATAAACCTTCCCGCATCATCAAAATTGCTTTAGGTGCTTGGGTTATAGTTTACATTTCATGACACTTTTAAGTCCTTACAATTTTTTTTGAGCAATTATATTATTTCTATACGCGACAGGTTTCCTTGTTTGATAATTACTAATGTATTCCTTGTTGCAAAAATTGAGAACAAGCTTGTAAAAAGCTTAGTTTTTAAGGTTATAATTATAAAAATTAACCTTTTAAATTTGAAATAGGCTTTAACTTGATAACCCATCTCAAACCAATATCTACTTGTATCTACAGCTATATATTGTTTTTGTATGAAGTAAATACTAGATGCTCATTTTTGTTAGATTGTGTATATAATCACTATATATATTTCATGATTAGGATATAATTGAGCTGCGACTAACTTTTACAGATGATTAACTTGGCTTCTTAATTAAGTTAATGCAATTGCAAGCTGTAAAATTACATTATTATAATGTGTACATTTTGATGGACAATTTCGTTAAAGACAATTAATTTTCATGGCTAACAAATTATTTTTGTTATGTCCCCTTAGGATTGAACTAAGTTGATAAATTTTTAAATTTCAATCTTCTTTTAATATATTGGCTATTAACATATTCTCAGAAATATTAATAGAGCAAATCTTTTCTATAATTTTTTTCTCTGAATTTTGAAAGAATACCTTGAAATGTTGATGCAACAAATTTCTTTATAAATTTTTAATGAATTTAGAAATTAATAAACCTGGAATAAAATACAAAGTCAATGCTTGTTTTGATTATCTTTCATAAGAATAATATTAAACATTTAATTAAAAATTGTTTTTTCATAATTTTCATTTGATTTTTCAACGCTATTTAATGTGGTTGTTCATTTTAACCTTTAAATAAGCTCTCTATTTTTATTGAAAGTTCAGGTTTAGATTTAATTCTATGGTCAATTTTAGTTTCAATATCAAATTTTGCCTTTTAATCAAGTAGATTAAAGTTTGCAAACATGATCTAATAAAGGTGCATATTCACACTTAATCAACATTAGATATATACTATCATTGCAAATTATTTTCTACATTTACAACATCCTAAAATTTGTATTCAAGAAATACAAGCTTTTAAATAAGATTAGATTCAATTATGTTTTATTCATGTGTTGATGTATTAACCATAGGTTTAGTTAAGATTTTTTTGAATTTTCCTTAACAATTGACCCTGGAGCCATAATCTTTACAAGAAAATTGTTGTAATATTTCTCAAAATTTAAAACTATGTATAATGCTTCATTTGATGTCATTGTGAATTTTTTATTCATTCATAATTTCTTACTGAAGATAGTTAGTGAAATAAATAATGATAGCAAATTAATCCAAATACAAATAATGTTCAGCTTTAAAGCATGTAAATCTTTCATTTTTTTCAAACTCATCGTATGTATCTTATTTTAAATATTTAAATTAATCATTTAGTTGATCCCCATATTCATATATGTTAAATATTGATATTTAATCCTATGTTTCATGTCAACTCTAGATTACTTAATAACATCCCTTCTCTAAAAATGCTTTAATATATCTCATTAATTTTGATTTGACACACCAACTTTTTGAGAATCGGACATGCTATATTTTTTGTAGAACTCTTTAATTATTGACCCAATTTGAAAATGTTCTAATATCATACCTTCTATTGAATTTAATTATGTCTGTTTGAATAATTATCTTGCTGTTTAGAACCATAATCCACATTATTTCTTTTAAATCACATCATCAAATAAACTTTTTTGTGACCCAATTAATACAGCTTAAATTAAGTTAACGTGATAACACAACTGTAAATTTTAAATCCATTTTTTGCCGGTTTGTTTATGGTAATGATTTTCTAATGCTGCTAGAATAATGCAATAAATGATTGAATTATATAATATAATTTATGATTCAGAAATCACAAAGCACTAAATAAGCCAAAAAATTACGTTTTTTTTTAATGCTTCAATTAATACAAGAATTAAAATTCAAATGTTAATGTAATGATTGAATAAATTTGGAGAAATCAATAATAAAGAGAGCGACCAAAAATTCAATTAGTAGTTACAATTTAATCACCACCCAACTATGTCCAGTGTGAATAAATTAGGAATTCTAAGAAGTTAGGCCAAGTAAATAATACACTAAAGTGCAAAATTCAAGGCCTACGTGGCTGCACAAAAAAACGACACCCCAAAATTAGATAGGCACATTTGCTCGCATTTAAAATTATCATACATGCAACTTTTATACACAATATTGAAATTGAAAGTAAGATTTTTATATGCTGAAGTTAATTAAATTGTCTTAAATATCTATTTATAAAATTCTTATCCCTAGATAAAAAATTATGGTTAAAGATCAACCTAATTTAATTCCAAATAATCATTTAATTCAAAATTTAATTTAACTGAAACCCACAGTAATCGGATGTCAAATTAGCTGCATAAAATAAACAAAAGTTTTGTTAGAATCCCATGTAACGAAACAACAAATAGTGGTTATATAATTCCTCTGAAAAAGTAAGCAACAACTGCAAATAGTAAACGTTGGATGAGGTAACACTCCCGCAAGAATAGTACATATTAGTGCTTGAAACAATATCTTACAGGGAAGGCCTCTCATTGTTATGTTAGCAAAAAAGTCAGTCACACTTCTGAGATAGAGAGTTTCTACAATATGATGATAGATGCATGCTACAATCTTGCATCAATGATTGTATTCATTGTTCTTATCACTAGTATCTGAATGCCTCTTCAATTGTCATTTTCAATCCTTTTATTTTCTAAGGTTTTCATTGAAAGAAATTGTTAAATAAGCTACTTTAATATCTCTCATTACTCTCCAAATTCCAAGTGATATTTCTTTTTGGCCATGATCTTTTGTCTTCTATTTTTCTTATCATTTCATAATACCCATGTTTCTATTCATTGCACCCTTCTAAAATTTTGTGCCAAAATTCTTAATGCGACTATCATCTTATTCTATGTTAAGTATGGCTGAGTTATAAAATTAAAATTTGTTTCTCTAAACAATTTATCTTTAGTATTTGAGATTTTGCATATCTAAAGCTCCACCTGTTTCCTCAGGCAATTTATTTTTTTCCATTTTTTTTTTTCATTTGAGATATAAGTCCATAACTATTATGTGTTACGTGGTTAAATTTTGTTTTAGACTTGCTATTTAATTTCTCAAAAATGAATTTTCTTTTCATATGTAGAATGGAGTTTATCTTTGATTTGGTAACTTCACTTTGAAAGTAGCCAAGTGATCTTATCATATTAAAATATGTGCTTGACAATGCACGATCATTTATTGCAAACTCAACTATAACACTATTACTAATTGTATTACATTTTTGTATCCTATTATATACAAACCATAAATCCTCTCGTAGCAAATCTTCCTGGAAGCGTTATGTTTTTTCAAGTTACCAGCAATAATTTATTTATCTACCTTAGATATTTATTATAATATTCTATCAGTCTCTTTTTATTTAATTGCTTATACTGTCTTCTAATTCAGTATGAGAAGCATAAGCATTGGCAACTACCTGTTTTATTCACCATTTTCCAATATGTTTTAGCTGCAGAACTATGCCTTAGCTAAAGCTGATTGTGAGTATGATGCACTTTTTTCTTTTGCATGACACAAATTTAAGAAGAAAACTAATTTGTGATTGGATGGATGCACCAGAAACGATTGTTTCTCAGCTAGCTAGAATGATAAACATATAAATCATTTGGGAAATTTACATTTGTAGCATACAATTCTTATGTATTTACATATCTCACACCTAAATTTTCATATTTACATACACTGGCTTTTGTTTGATTATTAGGTTGAATACACCAACAAATTTACTATCAGAAAGTTTGCAAAAAGGAGCTGTTGAATACTCTTGGGAGGTAAGTTTTTTTTTTTGTCAGTTCAACGTTGTTTTATGCTTAAGTTGGTTGATGGTTAATTTTGTTTTTGTGAGTCCTGTCAATATGTCATTATTCTTCAAACTTTGGATGAGATAGCACTTTGTCACAACTTCCAGTATTTTTAATTAAATTGCATTATTAATTAATTTATTTATGCTATGATTATAATGATAATTTGTTTTAATAAACTATTGAAAATCTAACGTGAAGTCTGGAACTTTGTTATCATTTTGCAGACAAGAAAATCATAATGTCTAGTCATGATTCACTCTAAAAACTTAATCATCTCTTAGTTCGAAAAGCCAAAAAAAATTTAAAGTCTCTTTTTGTAAGAGTCATGATTTGCAGTGCTGGGTAAAGTTGTTGATATTCATCTCAAGATTAGAGATCATCTCCAAAAGTGTGTTTTTTGTTGGAGACATGGAGTAGGTGCTTGCATGGAGTTAGAATTTTCGCTGTGCTTTTTTTATGCATATCAAAATGATGATTTGATACATTTAAAAAAATTGCAAATTAAATGTGCTGATAAAAATGTTAGATCATAAAAAAAAGTTTTTTTTTTGCTGCCAAAGTTTTGATCAACAAGAGAGTACCTAAACCGGAAGTACTGTCATTAATTTGTTATTGATTAAGCAGGTAATGAACTTTTTGATACCTTCAAAGGGGCTTACTAAATTTAGCAAGAATAGGGGAAACAACTGGGCAGAACAGTGAATAACATGAATAACAATATAATGGCTAAACACCACTTGGGCACCAATCTAGGATACAGTTGCAGGGCTAGGTTTGGATGGACTGAAACCTCCCAAGAGAAAATAAACACAAGTCTAAAAGCCTCCCTTCCCAACCCACACAAAATAACCTCTATTTATAATCGTTGTATTCTTCTAATTACAAGTATGTCATCCTAAAATATAAAGACACAAATAACAAACTAAAATACATAAATCAAAATATGTAACCTAAAATAAAATTCTAGCTCCCGCGTTATTCTCCTAAGATTGACAAGATTCAATACTATTGAGCAATCTCAGAATCTAATTAGTAATGAACATTCAACTCTGAGACAAAGTGATGGAGTTACTCTAATCCCTGGGTAGGTCAAGTCCGGTGATTCAAGCATATGCTAACATTGTCTTTATTGAAATTGGATCAAGGAAATTTCAGCTCCATTTATGAAGCATCTCAATCCACTTGACATCAACTGCTTGAGAACTTTGACTAGTAGGCTCAGTTCTTATTGTAAGATATTCAACTTGTCTTATATCAAGGTCACAATACAGTGACTGAGCTTTCAAGCTTGGCTGTTGTCGAAATAATGAGGCCTGATCCATATGATCATTTGTATTAGTTTGATTGGATGTTTGAGAGAAGAAAAATCAAGATATGGTCTTGTTTGATCACTCTACAAATCCCTTCCAACACGGGAATCTTTACCATTGACCCTTCTGTCAACTGCATATTAAAATATTTTTTCACTATAAAAAAATGGTCTTTTCTGAGCATATACACGATTAGAGGCTGAAAAATAATCATCATCATACAAGTGCATCAACATGATTCCAACATCGAATTTCAAACCCATCGAAACTTGAGGGTTCTTGATAAAATGGATTTTCACCTCCTTAAGAATTTCATTTTCTTAATTCGTCTGATTTTCTTGGTGGAATGGGTTCTCTTTTTCCCCGCCTATCAAATCTTTTTCGGATTCATTTTGACATTCTCCAGGATCCCGTTGTTTAAGAACCACCAATCTTTCTTGTAAACAATGAATTTCTCGTTGTAGGTCTTCTAAGACTAACTCTTGGGATGGACATATGTTATTTCTTTTTGGCTGCATCCTGATTTTCTTTTGCTTGCTGTTTTGATGGGAGGTTGTAGAGGAAATGGAAGAAATGAGACTTTGGATGATCTGTGATTTGAGGCATCTTGCAAGAAGAATGTGGAAACACCGCAGGGTAGAACAAAAAGACAAAACTGGGACCAAATCCTTTGATATGGAATTCCTGCACACCTAACCACAAAACTCCGATTCTGGAATTCCTACACACAACTGCAAGGCTGCAAATAGATCTTGCAGCCACCTAAATCCATAAAACAAAGTCTGGACCGAAATCTAGAGGACAACAGTATGACTGAACTACTTTAAAACTGGATGAAGAAGACTTGATTCAGCCAGCGGTTGATGATAGATTTGAGAGAGAGAAGAAAGTACCACAAACGAAAATAGAGACAAAAGTTTGACCACAAATTTTGGGCAGCAAAAATTTGTCCTCCTATACCAAAATGATGCTGGCAAAGGAGGGTTACTGAATTCAACAAGAACAAGTGAAAGAATTGGAAAGATCAATGAATAACCTTAAGCACAAGATATGGCTAAATACCAACTGGGCGCTAATCCATGATATAACTGTAGAGTAAGGTTTAGATAGACCGAAACCTCCCAAGAGAAAACAAACACAAGCATAAATGTCTCCCTTCACAATCCACACAAAACAACCCCTGTTTATAAAGGCTAGACTATTCTAATTACAAGTATATCATTTTGGAACATAGAGACACAAATAACAAACTAAAACCTATAAACTAAAATAAAATTCTAACTCCCTCATCATTGTTGAGATGAATGTTGGGCCTAAATTTAGGCTCTATTTGGGATCACTTTCTATTTTGTGTTTTTTGTTTTTTTTTTAAATAAAAACAAACCCAAAAATAGTGTTTGTTTATTCAATTTTTTATTTTTTTTAATTTTGTTTTCAAAATATATAAAATTTTGTTTTTAAAATATATAAGGCTTGTTTTCAAAAGATCAAAAATACAAAAATTGGATTTTTTTATGTTTTAAAAACATGTTTTTTGGAGCATTTCCTGTGCGAGGCTTTGCCGATTGTAGCACGCCGGTCGTCGGCTGTCTTTGCCCGCCGCCCGCCGCCACCATCCGCCGCCACTGCCCGCCCACCTCCGACATGCAGCCCTCCTCCGCTGGCCACCCTCCAACGACTGTCAGTCGCTCGCCGACCTTCGCTGCTGGCCCTCGCTGCTAGCCGCTGTTAGCTGCTGACCTCTGCCAGCCGCCCCTGT
>NW_018164666.1:4724526-4727040 GCF_001263595.1 Phalaenopsis equestris
CCCGGGCGCGCCCACCCGCCCATTGTCGTCCGCTCTTTGTCGTTCGCCCGACGCCGTCTGTCTGTTGCCGTTTGTTCGTCGCCGTCCGCCTGCCGCTGCCTAACCGCCCGCCTCCGCCTCCTTATAGGTAATGTTTTGTACTAAGTGGAGCAAGAAAGACGTATATGCCATGGACGACATGACTCAATATTGGAGCGCACGTGAGCCCAAGTGTTCTATAAAAAGTATAGCTTTTTTCTTAAAAAAAAAAAAGTAAAAATACCTTAACAAACTGTCGGCGATAAAAAGTTGGTGTGGTGAGTCGCCCGTAGGAAGCTGTCGGTCGCCGGAATCGAAATCCCGTCGCCCGCTTCGGAAGGACGTTTTAATTTACATATAGATTTAAATTTAGAAAAATATGAAATCAAACTGATCCTATAATTTTCACAGTTTAAATGAAAGAACACTCTACCTCAAACCCTGTATATATTCCGATGGATAAACATAAGACTTGAGGATGAGACTCGATCAAATAAACTAAGAAATATATGAAGAAATATATGACGAAACTAAGAAATATATGACGTCTGTTTGGTCTGCGAAATCGTTTTATTTGCCGACAAATTTCCCTATTTAATATGAAAAATTAAATAGAGTTTATTTTAAGTTGGGTTCGTAAAAATTTCCGATAAGGGCAAACCCCTATAGTTAATTACATCTTAAATGACCGAATTCACTTAAGAATACTCTCGATAAAAATCAGAAAAAAAATCATCTTCAAGGACTTCAAAAGGATGAGACTTTTCAACGAAATCAGACAAAGAGATGTGAAAGGGGAATGACTTAAATTTGGAACATTTATTACAGAATCCAAAGGAAGAAGAACTAGGGGATGCCACAGATCCAGAGTAGATCTTCGGTGACTTCTCAGTCTACCCTATGGTTTGATTTCAGTTTCGAGGAGAAATATTCAAGTGTTTTATTCTGCAAATTTTATCTATTTAGGGCTTACATTCGTGTGAAACGATCACACAAATAACCTGGAAGATGTGAGAATTTAGGTCGTAATGAACGACACTCTCAGAATCCTAAAATGAGTTAGAGCTTAGATCGTACAACAAAGCTATACAAATGTCTAAAGAAAAAGTTGAGGATTTGTGTTGCGCTAGACGAACAACCTCAAAATCCTATGGATTGTTGTTTTAATTTCTAGGAAAATAATGGTTTAGCTGGGGAAGACATGTTCTGCTGTTGAAGATGGTCGTGCTGCCCACCGCGCTAGTTCCAAGCTCCTTGTCGTGACGAGTTTAAGTTTTCTAGGGTGTCAGGTTATAATGTCAAATCCAGCGGCCCTATGGTTGTAGTTCTTCAGATGTTTTATAGATAACATATTGAAGTTGTATAGTGTACATCATAACAGTAGAATATGTAGTACAAGACAAACAGTAGAGTATGCATAGAGAAAACAATACAACATGCGGTGTAAAGGAAAAAGTAAAAAGTACAGCAGGTAGGTGATTTGCAAGAAAGTAACATGCTGTAAACACAAAGCAAACCTGTATACCCAAAGCAAACCTGTTGCTGTAAACACAAAGCAAACCTGTATACCTGGGAGATCCGCAGTTCCTTAGGTGTAATTGATGCAATCAGGTGAGGAAGCAGAAATTTGAGGAAGCAGGCTGAAATGCTTTATATAAACGAAAACAAAGAAACATCGTCCAGAAATCTCAAGAAAGATTGCCGAAAAACTCACGACAAGAAAAGTGCGAGGAAATTGACGAATTGACAAATCGATTAAAATCATAGAAAACACGCGAAAATCCCGAAAAGAGACCACGAGTGCTTTGTCCAAAAATTCCAAGAAAAACATATGAAAAAGTCCGAAAAGAGGGGAACCGCAAGCACTCGGGTCGGGCCTAAGCTCAACTATATATTAGTACTCGAGAGTCGTCGAAGGCTTCTTGGTCACCCGGATGTATAAAGCCCGCCACTCAACCAACTATAAGGGTGTTCTATCAAACCTAACTCAGGAGGGACTCCTTAGCCTAAATAGGTGGTCAACAGATGGACAACCGATGTTTAAAATATATTTAAAATTTATATTTTCAGCATGCACATAGGTTTCAAACATGCAAAACCCAAGTCAATGTGATGATCACACACAAATGACCTCCTAACGTCGGTATCCAGACCCATATCAAAATTAATATAATTAATATTTTTCAAAATTAATATTTTCCAACTCCCGAATTAACCAATAGCCTCATATATCACATGATCCTAAAATCTTCCCACATAACCAAATAAATGCTTACGGTCGGGGTCAATAGAAAAGAGGAAACAACCACCAAGGCTTTTCATCAAGGCAGCCCAAAGAACAAGAGAGGCTCACAGCCAAGGCAACCCAAGACACAAGAAACTCACGGTTAAGGCAAGCCAAACTAGCTATATAAGGATCTTTGATATACATAAGAGAGTGCAAAATATAATCATAATTTCAATCCACCTACAATCATCCAAGTAGTTCAAGCCCAA
>NW_018164666.1:4727205-4729528 GCF_001263595.1 Phalaenopsis equestris
CAGCCTTATAAACTTCCAAACCAATCCATCAAAACCAGCTAACAGTTCTCGAATAAGGACAACACAGTATGCCAAAACAGGCTCTCGGGTAGGAGCTAAGACCAACAAAAATCAAAACCCAAGGCACTTTTCGGGTAGGGGCAGGACAAGGCAAAACCGAGCTCCCAAACCTAGGCCACAACTAAGACTAGAAAACATCTCTATGCCCTCAAGACATCAAAATATAGGACTACCATATGTTTCAAACAAGAATAGCAATGGAACTCCTCCAAATCAAAATGAATTCCTCTACAATATGTATATTTAAGCCAAAAAAACTCACAAGATGCCAAAACCGAGCCCCTAACAGGGGTTAAAGCAAATAAAGCCAAACCCTCCCACAGTTATGGAGCAGGGGTAGGAATAAACAGAAAAAAACGGGCTCTCGGGTAGGAGCTAAGGCAAGCAAATCGAGCCCCCAAATAAAGCCAAAAGCAAACCCCTCAAAGCCCATAAGTGAAGCTTAAACAGTTAGGATAATGTTTCAACCAAAACCAAAAGCCAAGCCTCAACAGAACCAACATCCCATGTCCTTCCAAGGTGAAAACTGCTCCGATGGAGGCTAGAAATCAAAATTTTATAAGCTACAAGTGCAATTTATGGCAATGAATCCAAACCCAACCATCCTTAAGCAAATCGAAGACCAACAGGGGCTAAAAATCAAGCCGCAACTAAGGCTAAAAAATCAGGCCACAATGAAAGCTAGAAAAATACCTTCATGCCTTTAAAATGTCAAAACATAAGGCCACCACATGCTTCAAATAAGAACAACTATAGAACTTTTTTTCAAATCAATATAAGCTTCTTCCTAGCATGCATGTTGAGCAGAAAGAATCCGTGACATGTCAAAATCAAGCCCTTCTCATGCATGAAAGGCCAAATAACCCTTCCAATATGTCATGCTAGGTAAGAATGAATGAAAAGCTTCATAATACATATCCCAACATGCTTGAAAGAGGAGCCAACATTATCTCAAAGCTACATTTTAATATTTCCAATTTGCTTTCAATAGAAATATGTCACAGTAAACAGAAATATGCCATAGTTTCATCACCTTAAGCAAGTAGAGAAAAGAGAAGAACTGATAACACGCTATACTTCCATCATTTTAAGCAAGTAATCAAGTCTAATTCCTAAGACATGCTCATATTTCCATCTCTAGATGCTTGAGTAACATGCATTTAAAAAAGAAGTGCAATGCTTGGCTAGCGTGCTATATCGTCCACTGTACCAAGCTCCGGGGGCTCGACAGAGAGAAAACCGAAAAGAGACAAGGCACAGGGGGAGAGAAGGTACCTCCTTGAAGCAAAAAGAAAGTAACACAGAAACTTTTAAAAGCACTTCACAACTCTGACTCCTCTTCCAACAGTAAGAGGAAGTCAACCTAAGCACAGAAAGCTAAAGAAGTGAGAAAGAAAAAAAAATCCGTCTGCCCCCCCCCCCCCCTAGAGATTTTCGGTTTTTTTGAAACGCTCTAAGTAGAGCTTAATATAGACGGGAGAAGGAGGAGGAGCGATCGAAAGATCATATACGATTTGAGGAATCGAACGGAGCAGACGCTCCATGTGGGCTGCTCGACAAGTAGAGGATAAGATCCTCGCAGGGGATAGGATCCATGATAAGGGGATGGGTCGTCTGCGAGATTGTCTCGCGTGCGAGAGGGACGAGCGCGGGAATCTAGCGGCACAGACGGGCGAGAGACGGACCGAGCGAACGAGCTACGTTAAGGCTGAGGCCCGCGGATAATATTATTATTATTATTATTTATTGTTATAATTAACACTTAAATGTGTATTTTTCCCCAAGACGTGCCGTCGCAATGAAAAGAACGTCCACTCTAGGCAAAATCGATATTTCGAACGCATCGGCGCAGTCTGTTTCGTCATTCGGAGTCGTTTAAATGACATCGTCAACGATTGAGACGAAAACGCGTCGGACGAATCACGTCAAAAACTCGGCTCGAATTTGATTAAACAGGACGACAAAGAGTGCGGCAGCACCAATTCAACGAGTATAGTCAATCCTATGGCCGACAGTCCTATAGGAATACTCCCTGAATACTCCCTAAGTTTCTTCAGGTTAGCCTTACCTGCTAAGCAATAGCGGTCAAAACTACTTGTCGGCGCTTAAAAAAAAGGGGGAGGGAAAGAAAGTTTTGGATGTTTGGGGGTCGCCCGTAAGAAGCTGTCGGTCGCCGGAATCGAAATCCAGTCGCCCGCTTCAGAAGGACGTTGAAGTATGAAATCAAACTGACCCCATATTTTTCATAGTTTAAAATGAAATA
>NW_018164666.1:4731271-4732632 GCF_001263595.1 Phalaenopsis equestris
ATAGTGTTAAATCAAACGGCCCTATGGTTGTAGTCCTCTTAACATTCTATGTAAAAAAGGGTAAACATGTTTAAAGTTGTAAAGATGTAAAGCGTGCAACACAGGAATGAACAGTAGCATGCAAGTGGAGCAGTAGTAAGTAAAACAGGAGCAGTACAACATGCTATACATGAAAGACAGTAGCAGGTAGAAACATGACAAGTGTAACATGCTGTACATGGAGAACAGTAGCAAGTAGTAACAGGAATAATATGCTACACAGGAAGGGCAGTAGCAAGTAGAAACAGGAAAATTAAGTATTGTAAAATGTAAAGCAAACTTGTATGCCTGTGAAATCTGCTGTCCCTTAAGCATAGCAAACCTAAATGCACCTCAAAAGGTAAATCTCGAAAGAAACGTCGTCCAGGAAACCCGAAGAAAAGCGGAGGAACTCGAGAAAATCAACGAAAGAGACTCAAGTAAAAGAAAATCCTCAAAACTCCTGGGGAAATCCCGAAAGAAAAGAAAAGTAACACGAGTGCTCCGTCCCAAAATTTCGATAAAACCAAAGAAAATTCCAAGTGAGGGGGACCGCAAGCACTCGTATGGGACTAGGCTCAGATATATTTATTCTCGAGGAATCCACGAAGGCTGCTCGGTCACCCGAACGTATAGAACCCGCCACTCGTCTAGAAGGGTGTCTTGAACCTCACTTAGGGGGCTATTTCCCAGCCTAAACAGGTATTCGTCAGGTGGACAATGTATTTTAAAAACATATTTTTGAAATTTATATTTTTGACATACACATAAATCTTGAAAAAGATTATCAAATTTTGTTTTATGAAGAAGAATGTATTTTATATTTTGAAATAGATTTTAACAATTCTTTTTTATTGTCCACAAGACGATTACACTGTCAGGCATAGTATCGTCGGCCGACTGAGGAGGCTCGAGCCAACTCCCGCTAGACTTATGTCGGTAAAAGGATATCATATCCTATTATTCATCAAATGCATGGATCTTGATGTTATAGGATATGACATCTTTTTGCTCTAACTTCGGTGTGCCTTTATCATCAACACCGTACGCCCCAAAACGACTACTTGCGACCTTGCTTGATGGTTTCACGTATAGCAAAAGGCTATACGTGGACACTTATGCATCGTACATAAGCATCGAAAACCGAACCAAGAAACAAGGAAATAAAAGAACAAAAATGGGGGTGAGAGGGAGGAGACACTGATCCATCTAAAACAACAAAAAAGAAGACTGGATCAGCTCTCAAAAGACTCCTATCGGAAAGACCTGGAAAAGTAGGGCCCGGGGTCTTTCCTGACACACATAAAACATCCCTTCGCGCTGATTCTCCAAACCCCAAAGAC
>NW_018164666.1:4735299-4748997 GCF_001263595.1 Phalaenopsis equestris
GTGCGAATTGTGCAGAAGGCCACCCTAAGGCTCAAAAGGTCCTATAGGGATCCCTTTTGGGTTTCCTCATGTTGGTTTCACCCTTCTAAATGCTAGAAGTCGATACCACACACTTGGAACCACAAAAGAGGACGGAAATATGTTGAATTAAAACGAGGCGGGCACCACTTCTAAGGTTCTAAGATAGTCAAGGGAGGTCTCTAAGGCTAGATCCTAAACCCTAAGAGGAAGAGTAGACCTCGCTAAAAATGAGGTCAACACTACTATATGGAACGTCAAGTCGAGCGAAGAAAAGTTCAGAATTGCTAACGGGGAGGGCTTCTTCACTAGTTTTCTAGGAGTAGTCGACAGAAAAGTCCTACGGCTAGATCCTAGACTACTAAGGAGGGGAAAACTGCACCTCGATCGAAAACGAGGTCAACACAAACATATTTTATTTTTTTATTTTTTTATTTTTAAAAATATATAAATCATAATAGGACCAAATACATTTTCTAAAAATAGAAAACAAAACAAACTAAAAATAAAAACAAAAAGTGATCCCAAATAGACCTTTAGTTTTTGTGTTAAGTTGAGCTCTATATTAGCTAGTTATTTGGGATTGAGATGAGTTAATGGAAAATATTCTTTCAAACCTAGTTGTCGATGAGTTTATGTTTGGTGGTAGATTCTCTCAAAGGACTTTTACGGCTTCTTCATTTTTGAAAGAGATCTTCATACGTCAAATAAATTAATGATTGCTAATGCAGATCAACGTAAGCTTTAAGAATTATGAAGAGTGAATGGGGTTTACTAGGGGAGTTCGTAGTAAGAGACTTGGTTGAAAGCTAGAATAGATAATTGAATGTCAATGAATATAAATACGTTCCATATGTTGGTCTATCCTTCTCTTTCTTTAGCTAATTTACTGCTAGATCTGATCTCCTCCTTTTCCGTTGGATTACATAAATTAATTTTAGAGAGGATGCTTCAGATAAAGAAAGTGGGTTACATGTATGTGTATAAAATGAGAGAGCTCCAGAACTTCAATTTTCTAGAGCGGCTTCTTAGTTGGCCACTAAGAGGGAGAAGTATAAGTAATTATATGAATTGGTATTTCAAGTCTATTGCTATTGGAAATAAGTTAAAAAACTAAGTCTATTTATAGGCTTTAAACAAACTGTAAAAAACCCTTTTTGAATTTAGTTCTAATGCTTGAATATGAACTTTGAGCTAATCTCATAGTTGATATTAAGATGTATTCATTATATTAATTGTCCAAAACTTTCTTCATTTAGTTTTTTCATTTGCTTTAATCTTTGAAGGATTAGTTCGTCCATATATTTCAATATGCATGCCTCATGTAGATGAGAGAAATAGGATTTCATTTTGCTTTTATGAATTTGTCATGTATTGTATTGTGCTTAGATGAAAGTTCATGCAAATAACCACGATGATTTGTATTTTAGAGGCTAGGTATACCCTAGTGTGTGCTTTTTCTGTTAACTTCACTGACCCAAGTTGAAGTTTGCATGATATCAAGATCTTATTTTCTTAGTCTAAGTTGGAATAGGTTAGCCTCAAACACTTCATCATAGCATAAATTAGGGCACTGCATCAAGTTTGAGGATTTTCATCATCAGTTCAACTTGGTTGCCCTCTCCATTTTGATCAAATAGCATTGAAAACTCCCTCTAAACTTTCTTTGTTTGGCTACTTAAAAGATGAACTAGATGAATGCATGCATAAAATAAAACACTTCCTTTCTACACACACGCGCGCGCACGCACGCACACATATATATATATAGATAGATAGATAGATAGATAGTTTCTTTGCCATATAAAGTCGCTCGCCATATACTCTCTTATTAAAGCATTGATTGGATTGTTGAGTTTTTTCTTGTGAGCAAAGTGTGGAGAAGCTTGGTGGCTAATCTAACCTCTGGAATTTTGGAGAGTTTCAAATTTATCTTACTTGTTTATTCTTGTCTCTCCCTCCACCCTCTCGGCTTTGCAACTCCATATACTTTTGCTTCTACCTCCCTAACCCTCAACCTCCTTCATAGTTGACTACCCCTTATCCACACACCAAGTCGTATATCCCTTTCCTCTTTGGTTCGTCTATTTTCATGAACCATTAATTCACTTACCACTCTTTGACTTACCTCCATACCTGTCTCCATACATCTTAAACCCTCACACAACCATCCATCCAATAATAATGAGTCCCTTCTCCCTAAAAATCCTCCCTCCACAAACAAGTATGTTATCTTTTCCTAGTATTTTGGAATGCAATATTACTGTATATTAGTTTTGTGACCTTTCAATCAACATTCTTTAGTTCATTGTTGTGTAATTAAAAAATCTTTAAAAAGCATTTGTATCCAACATATTTTTGTCAATGCTATCATACATTTCAATTCTATCATTTTAATTTTCCCGTTGCTCTAAGAAGTTTTTGAATTTTTAGTGCTGGAAATAAAAATTTTTACATATATTTAGAATTTATACATATTTTGTACACTTTTATTAGATAATTAATATCTACAAAGCTTTGCTGATTCATCTATATATGTCATGTTTCAGATGGATATTCAGCCCTGCCATGCCATTCCTTTCAGCATTCATAATATCCTTTTACGTAGTTTGCAATATCATGCCCAGCATTGTTGCATAATTGAGATATTTTCGGTCTTTGTTAAGCTTAAGTTTATTAAAGATTCCTGAGAAGATTAATTGGGAAGATAAACTTCTAAAAGGCACGACCGAGTGGAAAGAACAAATGGCTGTGGCCAAATTATTTGAAGAACGTCCTATCTGGCCTAGATGGTCACTACATGAACGCTTGCTTGATGATGGTCTAGAAGTTACTGATTATTTGCTTAGAAGGTTATCCTTTAGTTCATTCTTTTCCTGTATTCTTGTTTCATGTTGTTTCACATTGAGAAAAGTGTCAAAATAGTCCCTGACTCTTTTCAAGTGGTCATTTTAGTCCTAGAGTTTATAAAAGTGTCAATTTAATCCTTACTCTTTTAATATGGGCTGAAATGGTCCCCACGGAGGACTATTTCAGCTCTAATTGAAAAGGTTTGGGGACTAATTTGACACTTTTAAGTACATTGAGACTAAAATGGCCCCATATAATTTAGTTAGAGGACTATTTTGATACTTTAGTCATTTCAGATTAAATTGCTACCACACCTTTATCTTTATTATATTGTTATTAGCATTATTTATTTTTTTTACTTCCCATACAGGCTTTTATTCAGAACAGGGTACTACTTTTCTCGTGGCCCATTTGGTCGATTTTGGATCAGAAAAGGTTATGATCCTCGTGAAGATCCTGATTCCCGAATGTAAGTAGTTTTCTTACATACTATCTTATTTGCATTTTCTTTTAATCTATTTTATTTGCGTACTCTTACTTTTTTGAAAAAAAAAGACAGTTTTAAGGGTAAATATAAAATTATATATTTACATACTCTTTTATGAAGATAAAAAAAATTAAATTAATACTTGGAGGTCCCTGTATATAGATGTAATATTTATGGCTATAAATAAATACGCAAGTATGCTTATACAGATCACTTCCTGAATATTAATTCTATGTTCTTAAACTTTTTCAAAAGATGAGTTTCTTTCTTCCATAGGTTAAAAGTTAGACCTTACATTTGTCTTGACAAAGGTCCATAGTTCTGCTCTAAACCTGGCCGGATATAGATTTGAGAGTTCCACGCTAAGGTCACAAAGTTTTCATCAAATTGGGTTGTGTGTTTATTTTTTATTTTTTTTTATTCTGTATTTTTTTTTAATATATCAGTTTTGATCTTAATTTATTAGAACTAAATGAAAATATGATACTAAATAGGACGCAATGGAGAAAAAGGATTCATGTAGCCGACCCCACGTAGTGGGATTAAGGCTTTTTCGTTGTTGTATTGGCTTCTGATTTAGTGGTCTGCTTTCTAAATTATAAATAAAGGATCCGAAACAAAGGCATTACAACTCTTATCAATTACATTGTTTGGGCAATGAATTTTTAAAACTGATATATTGAATCAGAGGTTATGTATTTCTTGTTAATAGTGCTCAAACTTTGTAATGGATGAAAACATATCAGTATTGAAGGTATATTTTAAAATAGAAGCTATCTATTAAACCTGAAAGTTAATTTTATTAATAATTCAGATTCAATACCATCCTAATCTTAATGCAAATCATCATAGTCTCATTCATTCAAGGTGATCAGCATGGTCCTGAGCAAGAAATGCCCATTATGTCAATGTATGTGTTTCCAAATATCTTGAGGTTTTAGGGCCTAAAACGTAACTTTAGTTATGTTCACTCTAATTTCTTTTGGTGATTATGTAGTTCTCCGCATAGAAACAGAAGAAGGGCACAAGCTCGAGGAAAATCTGAAATTATAATATGAAACCTTAATGATAAAAGAGGAGGGTGACTGGCAAAAATCCTTGATCAGTTACTTCAAATATGATAAATTTTTAACTAATTAGCGAATAAATCAAGTATTTAACAGACTACTTATTGCTCGGCTTAGTTAGATCTTGTTTATGATTGTTTGATTTGCTTAAGAACAAACTTGAACATTGTTGTTAATACTCAATTGCCAATGAAACAAAATTAAATATTTTGTTATTTGATTCATTTTCATGAACATTATCATTTATGGTTTTGAACAAGCTCAATTATGGCTCTCAAGACAGCAATATCATTTAAAAATAATTTTTTTATACTCTACAAGCTTTATTTGATATAACTTGTTTATTTTTCTAATCAAGCTACTGGTGAATTAACTTGATTAAGACTCGATTATAATTCATTTATTTTGTCAATCGAGTTGCTCGTTAATAGTCTCGATAACTCAATATGAATTGAGCCCACATATAATTTTTTAAATGAGCCTAAGCTCAAACACAATCTTAAAAGCTCAAATGGAGCTTGAGTTGAGCTTGAATAAGATGTTGATAAACAAGATAAGCTCAAACAAGAGCCTTCTTGGCTTGACTTTGTTGATTTGCATCCCTATTGTAAACAAATAGATAGCCATAGAGATAAAAAAAGCTCTACGTTTTGCCTTTGTCAGCAACATTCTTTACCATTGATTTTTTAACCAAATATGATTAAGATGTCCGTGGAATGAAGAAGTTGAGAAAGTTGTAACCAAAGCTCATGAAAGGTTGTGCAATGCACACCAGCCATGCCTTAATATGACTGTCTTAATCAAAAGAATGGCTATTATTGGCCATGAATGAAGAAGGAATGCATTGATCATATTGATAGGTAGAATGACTGTCAAATTTATGTTGGCATAATTCACCAGCTTCCAAATCTTCTACATCCAATGACGACATTCTGACAATTTAAATGCTGAGGCACATTTATAATTCGTACCATTGATCCATCATCTAGGAAACATCGTGTCTTCCTAGATAAACTAATTATTTTTCTAAGTGAGTTGAAGCTGTTTTATTCAAAGAAACTATCTCTCAACAAGCGGTAACTTATTTACCCACTACATTGTCTATCAATTTTATGTACCATACCATATTATCTCGAATAAAAATTTAACATTCCAAAAGATTAATATATATAGATTTGTAGATAGATATAAAATTGATTAGCGATATTCATTAATTTTTAAACCAAGAGAAGAAGCTTTAGTGAATGCTTTCAATAAAACTTCTCGAACTATGCAAAACAATATTCTCAAAGAACAAAATAAAATGCTATATGACAATGCTTGAGGTAATTTGGGCATATCCAACTTTTTATACAATCTCAACTCAATCAAGTACTTAGCCTTGGTATTTGGAGCTCAAGTAGCATTGCCATCAATACAAATAGTTGTCCCGTAAGAACTCACTCAATACCAAAATGTTCGCTTGTAAACATAAGAGCTTGACGCACCTGATGAAGTTAGACTTCAAGCTCACAAAATCTTAAAACTTTTCGGCAAATGTTTAGGTTTTTTATCGTACGGTGCATTCTTAGACTTTCTAAGAAAGAATTTATTGAAGTGTTGCAAAGGCCAATTATTTCCAATTGAAAATTGTTGGCAAATTTGGATCATGTGAAGATATTTTTTTATTGAGAAAGCATACTATAGAGGAGTCTTAAATTACCAACTTGGATGATTAAAACTCGATTCACCAATCAATAACCAATATTTGAAGAAATGCTATATGTATCATCCTCATTGAAATGACAATATCAGATTCAAGTGTTGTAAATAAAATCTCCTTGTCCGATGGATACATTTTCTTAAAATTTTGTTTTCAAATTTATTGAAATACCTCTTGTAGATGCCCCTACAATATGGAGGTATCTAACATATTTATTAGGATTAGGATTATGCTTAATGTCGAGATCCCTAAATGGATATCCATATGAGAAAGAAAACACAATCTTCAAACATAACACATGTATCACTAAAAGTCAAAGTATTATTTATTTGGCTAACTAAGATCCTACATGTCAAGTGAGAGGACTATCAAGTTAACAAAATTTATCCAATCAAGTTGGAATGTCTCAATTTTCTCAAGGCTCAAGTGTTGACCTCCATATCTACTCTGCACAATGAAGACAATGAATAATGGGCATGAGAACAAACTGCTAGGTGCTCATTAACATTAATGGTCACTAAAGCTACCCAAAACACCATCTAATTGTAAAATAGACCACTCCATTGCATTTTTAGCATTGAGATTAGCTCAGAAGAGATATATTATCAAAAGAGGTGGACATAATGACAATGACGAGACTTGAATGTGACATCACGCGAATTGAGGCCAGGATGACCAACCGACAATAAAATTAGTCAAATGACATTCAATCCTAAATTGGACTTTGTCGATGCATTCAAAACATCAAAATTATATCGATTTATCTTTTGTGATTGAAAGGAACAAACATGACGAAAGCAATAGATTGCCGACGTGACACATGCAATTTGGATTCGACTTTCTCAATTGTCACCAAAATTTGCTCAAACGACCTCAGATCACCAAATGGACCGTGCGAGCGCGTCTAAAATATCAAATTTGCTGGAGGACACCCATATTATTGGGTTTTGTATATGAATTGCTAGCATGGATTTCGAGACAACATATGATTTAAAAAAATATTTCAAATGTATCTTCTTTAGAAAGCTAAGTCGCCTATCCCATTTCATGCCCCCATACCTTTGCTACCTTACTTAACCAATAAAAAAAAGATAGAATAATAAGCTTTTTATTATTATCTAATATAACTATTGGATCCTCCATCTCACCTAAACCCCTGCTCCACTCCACTGCCCCATCTTTTGCACCACCGTTCATGCAAAAACACTCTCGTCTTCACCCAACTCATAAGAGACTGAAAACCACAATGCAATAGCTTCTTTCTCACAGACCTGCAGAATCTCGTCTCACGCAGACCCACTGTCCTTCCTTGCTTCTTGCTTTCACTGACATCCATTGTCTAATTTCTTCCCATGTCTCGCCATCTGCTTGAGCCCCTCCTTTCCATCTCTATCTCAGAACTTCACTCCGATTGCTCCTGTCGCTACAGCACTGAGTCGTGGTGTTAAGAGCCACAACGAGCAGCAGCAAACCAAGTTATGAAAGTCTATCTCACGCCATCCCGGGCGTTTGCTGTCTTTTACTTCCTTTTGTGGAGTTGTTGCTTCGACTGTAGCTGGTGGAACTACTCTTCATGGTTTTTAGCTGGAGCAGAACAAGAAACCTGAAGAGGGAAATCTGCCATTGATATGGAGAATACAAGCACATTCAGCATGGAGGGGATTATTCACCTGCAAGCAAGCCACCTCCAAGCGTTGCTTCTTGCATCTCAAGCAGGCCAGCTATTGCTGCACCTGCATCAACCAATTCTGTTACGAACCCTTCAAATCTCTAGCATTTGCTATCCCAAAAGCATCAACATCAAGTTCTTCGGCTTCCAATTCAGCAACTTGTGGCAAAACGTTTACATAGAGTTGGGTAGTTCTTTTGTCATGTTTTGAGAGGTCAGCCAAGGAGGCATTTGCTCTAGAGTGGGCGGAGTGCTTTTGTGTGCAAATTGACAACTACATGTAGATGAGAGGAGCAATAAGGCACCAAAGCAACATACCATTCTCACTCATATTGAGCCGGAATCCCTAGGGAACAACCATTCAGTCGGGATGAGGTTCAAAATGAGTTTTGAAGGTGAAGAAGTTCTTGTGCAAAGGCTCACTACTATAATGGTTCACAGGGGAGATGTTGGTTTTAGCAGTTGGCCTGGTTCAAAATGGAGAGGCTGTCTTAAATTCAAAAGGCAAAAAGAGCTCAAATCGCTTCCCCCATCTAAGTCGATAGAGCCTTCTATGATTCTTGGAATTGCAATGGAAGTGCAAGTTTCACCGCATTTCCGCCATCAATCATTTAGCACAAAGGTATTACACGGAATTAAGTACATGTTTTCGTTGTTCCAAAGAGTCGTAGAAACTTGCTTGTTATGAATACTCATTCCCGTTATTCCAATGGGGCAGAAAAATCTTGTTTTAATTACCCGTTCAGGTTATTCTAACCCAACAGGAAAAATATATAGTGACAAGGCTTTAAAAGAACCAAATTATAATTCCTAGGGGAGAAATGCAACATAAAAACGAGCTAATATTAATTTTTAGAATAAAAAATCGAAAGTGAAGATGAATAAGAACAAAATTGTAAACAAGGAATTGGAGCAGATTTGGAACTAGTCATAAAATAGACTTATTTTTTACATTTGAGCATGCAAAAAAGGGTCCTTTCAACACTTGAACCCTGAAAACTATAAAGAATTTGAACATGAACCAAGGTATGCTTTTATTTATAGGAGAATTAATTCCTTGCAAGGCCCGCTTCAATTAAAATATGAAGTCATATGTAAACAAAAATATGACTCTTTGAAAGCACATAATGGATTTTGAGTCAACCATTGCAAATCAGATCTGCGACATAAACATGCAAGCAAATCAAACATAAATTTTAAAGATGAAAAAAGAATCATTGCACATATTTTAACGTTAAAGAAGTTTTGTATGAACACTTGAATCTAAATATATTTATGACCTCTGCAAACATCATGAGTCAGTTTTCAACTCAAAGTCAACACCTTGAAATGTGTGCAGACGCACAAAAAACTACGCTCATCCTTTAAACACATCAAACTGTCTGCATATGTCATGATAATAAATATGCACAATGCATAAATCTAAAAATAAAAAAATAGTGTACTAAAGGCAGGTTAACTTGAATTGAGCCTTGCCTTAAAAATGTGTAACTATTATAGAAAGCATGTAATTATTTTGAACTTCACAAACTCTCTTTTAAAATTTAGACTCATCTCTATATTATATTCACATTCTCGAGCTTGCCGGGTACAGCTTAGGATTTTAAGTTTCATTCTACAAGCCTTAAATTTCATTAGCAGTAGAGCTGACAAGACTTGTGCAATAATTTTATAGGAATTGCTATCAAAAGAATGATCTTAAAATTCTGTTCTTTGTCAATTTTAGTGAACAAGATTTATCTTGAATTTTTAACTAGTTGATCAATTGTAATTCTCACACATTTTGTTTTATATTTGCATAAGGCCTTGATAACCATTAACAAATAGAATTTAAGCTTTTAAGGTACAAGTATGAGATCAAATCTATAGACTCAATGCTATACATATATGATATAATTGACAAGGTTTGTAATACATTGAATGTTTAAATAAATTTAAGTGATACCCAAACTATAAACCAAAGCTTTTGCAAGAAAATATGTAGAGCTCATGAGGTTAAAAGCAATCAAATTAAATAGTTTAAAATATGCCTATGATGGATAGGGTCATTATACATCTTTATTGAAGAGCTCTTTAATTATCAAGTCAAGTGTTCTCAAACATCTTTTCCAACTGATGGCCTTGTTGATAAAAAAAAACTCAACTTGTTAGAGTCTTATTATCAAAATGCCCTCAAATTTTAATGCAAACCATTTTGGCTCAAATGCACACAAAAATATAATAATTCAAAAGAAAAAAAATGTTCAATCAAAGTTTATTGCTTAAGCTTAAAAAAAATTTCCATACATTACTCACATTAGTTTGTCAAATGCGACAAATTTAAGATAATTTGAGTTCACAAAAACTATTATTATGTCCTGCATATTTCAGTGGTTACTATCGAAGAGCTTAGGCTAGTAAGGAAATAACACATTTTTTAACCAGGTTCTTTTTGTCGAAAAATGATTTTTTAAACGTATAGTTATAATCAATGTTATTTTTATTATGTTCATGGTTAAAGGCTCAAAAATTCTCTAATGACTCAAGAAGTAGGGTGATGGATCATAGTGCACTTGATAAAGAATAAAACCCTCTATTACCTAAAGTTTATTTAGCAATATTTTCTTAGACAAATATTCACTTAATATTTATAATATCTATTTGGACAAGGTATATTCTGGCTACTGATAATGAGTTTTTTTGGTCATATTGGGTCGACTATCTATACTGACTAATTAGATCAAGGTCCATGTTAATTACCCCCGCATCCTCTCCGATCCCGTCGTTGCCACTGCAAAAGATGAATATTTTTCTTTAAGTTCAAGGTTCTATATCATAAAATTAATTCGTTGCTTGCTATAAACTATTCATTTAGCACTTTTTGACTATCCTTGATAAAAAATTCTCTCTGGATTATGAGGGTAGCTAATTATAGAGGTTTGCGCCTATGAAAAATTTGAAATCCAATTATAAAACTTTTACGAAATGAGGGTGAAATCTCTTGGCAGTGTTTTATCTAAAATCTAATCTAATTTTTGAAAATTTAACTTGGAACCCAAACTCTTACAAAAGAGTTGATTCTAAACTTTTGGAGCCTATGCCCATGGAGAGGAGTGATAATGCAACATTTCAAATTTTTATTTTTATTTTAATTTTTGTTTCACACACACACACTCAAACACACACACCCTACATATACAAGGCCCTGAACCCAAGGCCTCTTAGTTGAAAGATAAAAGCTTTCAACCACTAGGCCAAGGTAGCTTGCAACATTTCAATTGTTTAAGTTCAATGCTGGAAGTTGTTATAACAGAACATATCACCATGCCTAGTAGGTTTTTATTCTTATTTTTATGTTACTTAACAAGTGACCTTGATGACAAATCGAGCATTGCACGGTTTCTTTAATATCATTAAATTCATAAACTTTTTTTTTTTGCGATTGCAATATATCTGCGAAGCTTATCATCTGTAACTTATAATATAATTAGATAGTCATAGAGGACATTTTGTTGCAATTCCTTTTACACAACTTCTATCCAAATTATTTTCCCCCTTTTGTTGGCAAGAAAGAGCTCAGCTCGGCTTGCATGAGGGAGGGAGCAGAACTTCCAAGCATTTTGTGCGATGGTTGGAGGTTAGTAGAGAGACCTAAAATTCTGAAGGCGTGCTTCCAAAATCCAGACGAAGTTGAGTTCTTAAAATAATCAGCAAGAGAAAGGAAAGGTTCTATCCCTAGAGGAAAAATTGGTTAGGTCCGGTTAATTCCGGTTAATTGGTTCAAGTTTTTCTCGTTATCTTCTCATCTATTGGAAACATGGAAGCATCTTAAACTTATCATTTTTTCTTCTATTTGTTTAAAGCTTTTCTTCTTTAATATATTACATAACTAGCCATTTTCCTATTGTCTGGTTAATAGTAACATTTTCTCCTTGCTTGATTACAGATATCAAAAAGTTGATTTTCGGATGCCACCTAGCCTGAGAAATCTCAAAGATGTGAATGCAAATGCTGAGTGAGTGCATTTTATTTGTTTCTCCAGGCCATAGCTTATTAATTGCATTTTTGTGCTATTTTTTTAATTTGTTGTCTGTACAAACTACAAATATGTCATCTTATTGATTATTTATGTTTCTTGTTTATGAAATTTTTAGAGGTTTGCTTGGATTCAATAATATGAAAATACACTACTCCATGTTGATCTTGATACCTGCTTAACAATACGATGCTAATGATATAGAATGGCACAAATCAGAATCAAGATCCATCTTGCAGAATAAGATCTTTTCATCATCACTTGTTTTGCAAAATAATAGCGCCAATGTGCTCAGAGCATTGAAATTGTGAAAAGAAAACCACCATATTCAATCCAAGCAAACTCAATGACAATAGAGGACTATATACACGAGGTTGCGCTAAAATCATCTAAAAAGCTTAGACCGCAATCTAAATTGCTCGATCGTTGCTCGTTTTGCAAAACAAACCATGCCAATTCATTCAGAATGTTGAAGTTACCTAAGAGAGACCCACATATAGTTAAGCTTTTACACAAGAAAAAGGATGAGAATTCACACACATACGAGTAACAAAATCAAAATAAGATGCATAAATACCAAAAGTCACTAGGGTTTACTTAAAATTGATAAAAGTCTATTGCATATGAGTTAATGATGCGACATTGATGTGCTAAAGGTTACCACTTGTATGTGAGATATGTGAATGATGAGAAGTAATTAGGTGAGAAGCTGCCCATTAATTAAAAGAAATTAATTTAAAAATTTTAACTTAAATTTATAGTAAATACAAATTAAGTTAAAATTAGTTTTTTTGAATTATGATTATATATCAAACAATTATTTAATAAAAGGCTTCTCTTACTCTCTCACCTCTCCCACACTTTTGGCCTTCCTCATCTCACCAAAATCACTCGACTCTTTCTTTGTACATCTTCATGCTAATGCTTTTGATGGCCTGTCTGCTTAAATGCATTAAACATGCCGCTAACCCATTCGTCATTTTTGACATCTAGGCAGTCAAAACTACATCATGACCCCTCTCCGACCAATGCCTGTGGTCCCCCGCTCCCACTTTCACCTCACCACTTGGAAGGTTATATCCCCCTTGACGCTTCCTTGGCTCAACTCACTCCACACAGTGATGTACCCCACCTAAGTTTTGTTGATCCTACACAAATTCATAACTTTCTTTTCTCACTCTCCTTTCATTTGCGACTCACAACATCCAAGCTCTCCTCTGCTAACAAACTGCTAGTCATTATTATCACCAGCTGCTATCTCGCTCCCTGCAAACCACGAACTAATACATTCACAGGGTTGAACCCTATCTCCTCCTTTCCAAATAACAATTGTAATCCCTTTCTCTTCAATTGCTACCTCAGTGAACGCTTTAGTAGCCACGCCAAAACCTTACCCAAGCTCTTTGTTCATCAACCACCATTGCCAATTGAATTCAGTATATATAAATGCATATGTATAGAATGCGATCCTCAAAATTAAAAAAAACAAAGTACTGCATGCCATCTAAAGACAAAATATTCATGTAATTTTAACTCTCCCTTGTGCTTCACAAAGTAATTTTCAACTCAATTATTATGCATAAAAATTCATGCAATTTGCTTTGAAGGTGCACAGGTTCTATAAACCATCTTCATTTTTTTAAAAGTCAACACATCTGTATATTCTCCGATGAATGTGCTAAATGTTCAAATTTAATGTTTGAAAATTTTTGTGAACTAGAAAATTTGTTTGGGAACTATGCGCTTTGAAGTTTCGCATAATCATTCTGAGTTTTTTTTAAACATGTTTTTTCAAGATTTAAAATAACGTTTTTGATATAGTTGCCCACTTACAAAATAAGATCGTAAGTTTCTCTTAACATATCTGATCCTCTTTCCCTTAAGGACCGA
>NW_018164666.1:4749007-4758088 GCF_001263595.1 Phalaenopsis equestris
CTTAAGGACTAAAGTTAATGAGTTTACTACTTTTGAGGATATTGAGGTACTGAATTTTAACTAAATTATAAGTAATGAATGATTATATAAATTGATATTATCATAGAATGGGAAATAAGCACTCATAGATCTCATCATATTATTTTTGTTTTATATTTACAGAAGGCCATCAATAACTTTCCTAAAGAAAATTCATTTTAGAGTGAAAAATTTTAGTGTCGTACCTATATAGAATAGTCACAAAATCAATCTGAAACCTTGATTCCCTACATATGAGGTATAGTTGATCGGATTTACAATGCGGTGATTATCATAACAATTTTTTACAAATAAGTGAGCAAAATTGTCAAAGTTAAGAGTAACAAAATGAAAGTACTCAAAATACTTTTATGATGGCTTTAGTTATCATACATTATAGTTGGACCGGCTTCTTTCAATAATTAAACTTTCAAATTGCAAATTGGAAAAATAAAAATAGTCTATACCACGATGGTGGTTATATTGATAGCAATTTTCAAATGAAAGGGATCCAATGAAAGGGATCCTATTAATGAAATTTCTCCAAATTCTAATATAAATCATTTAACGTTTAAATTTTGATACTAATGTGGAAGATTTAAAATATTGCAAAATTGAAACATTTTCAAGAGGAATTTATTGCTTAAAAACTTAAAGCAACATTTCATTCAACCTCAATAATAAATTGTTTAGATTATAAATTTTAAAAAAACCTTGATTCACAAAAACAATATAATATATATATATATATATACATCTCATCATTTTTTTGTCTCATATATATTTATATATATTTTTTGAAAGCCCTAGGGCTGATTTTATTGAAACAGAAAGGATACATAAATGTTGTATGAGAAGAGTCCAAAATAGGCTCCCTACCCATACGATACAAGTACAGTAATACCCCAACAAAAAGATACAGATAGACTCAATAAAATGTAAAACAAATTTAAAACATGCAGAAAACAAGTAGTTAGAGACGAACCAGTTTAGTTCTGCCTTTTCCTTTAGTTTTAGGAGCGGAGTCAAATAACAAACTTCGAAGAGTCGTGCCATTGTCAGGAGTAACCAAAGTACCATCCATTAAGTTTCCAAGTTAGAGTGTGCCCCCAGCTTTCTTCTTCCGCCGAGAAGTGTAAACCTATCATTCTTCATCTGAAGACTGGCTCATGTGATCATCGGTCTGATTTGATGTTTGTGATCCTCAGTCTGATTTGATGTTAGAACCGCAGTAGGATGAGAGACAGTCGTTGCCACCGTTATAGGTTTCAATGCATGTGAAGTGTGAATTGTTACCTATGCACCTAATGCTTCTTGAATAGGAGTTGCGAGACTATCCTGATTTTCGGTTCGAACATTATCCGTTGTAGTTTGGTCAGGAGAAAGGATCCCAGGGGCAGACACCAACTTCTGTCTTGTGGTGATTCCCTCATTAGGTTGGTCATCGGGTTTGTTGAGAGCGCGTTCAGACACATGGGGTGGACTAATAGTGCTTTTGACTACTAGTTCTCAACTATGGGTGCAATCTGAAACATTTTTTCTACGGGTGTTCAAATATCTTGCAACGCTTGCAATAGTAAGGTTTTTGTTTCATAATGATTTTTTGCCAATAATCATTATGAGCAGAGGCAAGCCAGACTTTTTTAACATCTAGTAGTGTAATATCTCTTTTTAAATCAAAATTCTTGCAATAGAGGACCTTGAGAAATGAATTGTAGGTAAGTCTACTTGCAAAGATGTTTAAAGGATAGTCCCAATTGCATATAAGATATGTAGGTCAAAGAAATGAAGCTTTAGTTCAGGTAATGAGACTCAGATAGGTGCAATTGGTGGTTCTTGACTGGGATCAAAATTAGGGGTCCATTTGAGCAATTTCATATGTTTGCCATCAATTGTGATGAATTTCTTTGAGAAAATCCTCGTGTAATCATCTTGTATGCTCAGTTGTATCATAACATGCCTTCGGTCGAAATGACCCACCTGTCAATCCTCAACCAGTTTGAAGTCTTCAAAAACATTCCTTATGATCTCTATCTTACGGTAACCTAATTGGAATTTTCCAACTAGTGTAAATTTGTATTTTTCTGCACTGAGTTGAAATTTCAGCGTCAGAGAAGAAAATTGCTGGTTTGCCCGACTTTTTCTCTACTTTTTGATGAGATTGCAATCGTTATTTACTGAAACAGAATCATAGTAAATTTGCGGGAATACTGCACTATCTGTGAGTTGGAAAGGAGATCTGCGTTTGTGAACTACTGTAGCATAGGAAAACCCTGAGGCCAGTAGCGTGCTTCACATAATCACTGCAGCAAATGACGCAATCGATACACGAGCAATTGAGCAGTCGAGCAGAAAATGTGGCGGAGCAGTCGAGCGGCCTTGATCAATCTGCAGCGCGCGCAGACGCTTGCAGCAGATGACGCAGACGGCGCAGGCGACGCAACAGGCGAGCAGTCGACACAGCAGACCAGGCTCGACGAAGCGACGACGCAGAGACGATGCAACAGGCGAGCAGGCTCAACGATGCGAACTCCTCCGTCAGCCAGAGCCGTAGACGAAGACGGGAATGATCGAAACGAGCGAGCGAAAACAGACGTCTGTTTCGTTTTGAGCTAGGGTTCGCCATGAGCGAAAACCCTAGCAGAGCGAAGGAGACCCATCACAATCATTATATATATATATATATATATATATGCGTGCGTGTGTGTTTTGTGTTTTATTATTTTTGACCCAAGTTCATATCTTTACATAGATCCTACCCAAAATTGGGATGAATAAATGTGAGTTAGAAATTTAAAAAAAGTTTTTTATTTGTTTAATTTTCAATCTTATTTAATTTTAGAGCCTGAATTATCAACTAATGCCTTGGATTATTGTTTTTTTCCCCCACTTGTTTGGGATTTAAATCTAACACATCATTTTCACCATTTTTTGCAGTAATACTAATCTTATGCAACAAACTATTTGAAATGATTAAATTGTATTTACTATCAACTGTGAATATCTAAGTTAACTTATGTGGTAGATAGACAATACTAAATGGACATTTCTATTTAATCCAATATTTATGACCAGTTGTTTGAAAAAACTATCAATAAAAATGTTAGGCTGAGTTGAATACTTATAAGTTAGGTAAATATATGCTCCCAAACGCTTTTGCGTCCAGTGATTTCTTCGACGACTTATTGTGGCCTCCTCAATTTGGTTTATTTTGCTACTTTACTGTAATACTGGTTGTTTAATGGGTTATCTGATTTATTGGGTAATATTCTTCTCCAATTCTCGCATCATCCTTCTCTTGCCTTATTGGAAATCCTTGGATGTGGTATTTGTAATTCTTTTCATGGATGAGTTTTTATTTCGGCAAATCTTTTTTATTTTACCCTATATATATATATATTATATTTTTGGAATGTTTAGTATGATTTACTCCAAGTTGATACAATTCTGGTTTCAACTTATGTCTGAATTTCAACTCTTGGTGTAGCTTTTGTGGTTCTAAGTTTCTATTCATTGTTTCACATAAAATAATATTGAATTTTATTTGAATTGATTTTCCTTACAAATATAGAATAATTGTTAGAAGATTAAGAGTTTGTGACTTATAAATTGTGTACAATTTACATGAATTTTCTTTTTTCCCAAATTAGATTTTTATTAGAAATCCTAAACCCTATGGCATCTTACATCACAGTGGTTGTTGCTTTGGGATTCAAATTGCTTTGCTCCTTGAACAAAACCCTGGAAGAGCATTTTAATATTTGAAAAATTGTAGTAAATTTGGTTGTTTATTTATTTATTTATGTTTGTTTTTGTTTCATTTGATACTATTGTAACCATGAAACCGTAAATGCTTAATTTTTTTTTTTTAATTTCAGCAGTCTTTGCTAATCATACATTTTCTCAGTGGTCGGTTGAAGCATAAGTGGAAGGATATATGCAAATTTCGAGTATGGCCGTCAAAAGCCTCTAATTGTTTGCAGTTATTTGAACTTGATGATGATTACATTCATCAAGAGATTAAAAAACCTACAACTATGACAACTTGCTCGGTGAGTTCTCCTTTTAATTTATGGATTGTTCGGTTGTGTAAAAACTGTGTAAATTGTTTACATAGAAAATAGTGTTTTTTGTGTGCTTGATGTTAAGTTAATTATGTTAGGTCAGTTTCTCTTCAGATCTGATGCAAAATGGATGCAGTCAAATTGATCACATTTACTTTTCGGGTGATTTTCTTTGTAGGGATTTTAATTAAGCCAAATCAATCAACCACTTCTTTCTAAATTTTAACTTATGATATTCCAAAACCAAAATTATATTAATAGAAGAGGGACGTCAATGACAATTCGTTTAGGAGTATGATTGACGTGTCATGTCATGTTATTCTTCAGCAAGGTTGTTAGTCACAAAATACCTGAAAATAGTGAAATTTTGAAGAAATATATTGATATATTTTCATTATTGTGTTTTTTGAGTTTGATGATAAAGCCTTCTTTTACTAGTAATAAATTTTTACTGTATTACAAAATGCGAAGGAATCTCTATGGCTTTTCGTTGAATTTTGGAAGATCATAAAGTTGTGAAAAGTTTTAAAATGGCTAGTCTTGGCGAGAAATGTGCGCGCCATGTTTGTATTGCAGTCATTAAGGATATGGATGGCTAGAATCCAAAGTAGCCTTGGTTGATACAAATTTCGCATATTGTTGGACTCCGACCATTCTTTTCCCATTCTTACTTGGTATGTTTAGAATGTAAGTTTATTCTCTTCGCCATGTCACTTGTATTGTGGTGAGATTAAATGTATTGAGACTAGCCAATTAAAGCCGAAGTCTTAAGTAAGTTAGATATTATGTTTATATTGTATTTTTTTTTAAATAAAAGAAATTGATATAGGTGGTAATGTAATTGGTAGCATTAAAGTTGTATGCTCAATGGAGAGGAGCTCTTCATGATATTAGATATATCATGGCGGCTACAGGGCAAATTTAGTAGATTGGAAATACGATTGACAAGTGCATATGGATCACTATTAGAATTATAGCATTAATAATGCAAGGAGAGAATGCAGTAAGGAAATGATTTAGGACATTAGAACTTGGAAGAATGAAAACTAACAATATAATCAAATGGGAAACCTAACAAGTGATGCGCATGCAACCGCTCAAACAGTTGCAAAGTCATTTCCCTTTCTCACAATTGTTATATAGGCTCATAGTTCGTCTATATAGGCTCATAGTTTGTCGTGCTCCCACTAGCAGTGCTCATTGCTCGTAGACCTCCAAGCTCCAAGTTGCAGGCAACCTAGTCTTGGCCCTTATTCTCTACCTTGACTCTAAATCCTAATCTAAAAAATATGAAAATCTCGTTATAAACATATTAGGCATGTCAGATGTTCGTAGGGGAAAATATGTTTCTTAATTCTTGGTATATTATGATTTGAGCTATCAACCTCAGACACCTCAATCAAGGAAGACACAAGCTTCACTTAGACCATTAAGGCATATGCCTCGAGCAAAATTTTGGGTTCATCATGGTAAGGCGAGCCTAGAGGTGTATGCCTTGAATGTGTTTTAATTCATCCTTGAAGATGAGAAAAAATAACGCAAATTAGAGATACTGATAGTTTTTAGAAGAGTCCAAGTGTGGAGAGCAAGAAATCATTTGCATTAAAAAATATTAACATGTTATGATCTCTAGAGGAAAAATCTTGAATTATATGCTTCTAGGTTTAATCTAATAAGAATATGATGGGGGTCAAGTTGCATTATCAATTGCAAATCCAACATGAATCTATGGATAATCTAAGATTGGGATGGCCCTAGGAAAAAATTTCAAACTAATCTGAAAGTAAATGGAAACTTTGACTTATGGGTCTAATAATTTGGGAGAAGAATGGGCAGGTCTACTCTGGAAGGCAGAGTATTACTTGTGTTGAGGTGGTTTTGAGCCTTATTGAAAATTAGAGGAGGAAGCAGGTTGGGAAACTACTCCCCATTAGCCTTAGCAAAAGAAAAACAAGTGCAATAGGGCACTAAACAAAAATAAAAAATATGAATGGCGGAGGAATGGGGGTAATTGAAATAGAACACAAAGCATTGCGGAGATCCATTTGCGCTAAGGATTCACAGGATGTCAACTGGTATGGGTGAGCACTAACATGGTGAACACAAGCACACGAGCGTAAGTGTCGGAGAATGCGAGTAGCGAAAGCTACAAGGTATGTGAGTGTGAATGATGATGGTAGATAGTGCTGTGAGCGCAAGCAACAATGGAGAGCTTAGGATAAAAATATGAACATCTTGATGTATCTTGTTGGCTAAGGTTTCTATTGCAATTAAATAATTCTATAATGTGAATAGCATAAATTGCATTTGAAAGTCACAATTTCAGAGGCCATCAATTAAAACTAGGCAGTTTTCTTTTAATTTAAGCTTGAGATAAGAAATTCATACCAAAGCATGATTCTGTAATAATTTCAATTAAAGAAAGTTGACTTGTAAAATCAAAACCATTAGAATTTATATTCACAATAAGAAAACTAGATGTAACTATTTTAACCAAATTCAATCACATTCGTAAAAAACTATTGAATTATATAGATGAAAGAAGAATATAAGAAGATATCACCAATTACAACATGTCATGTTGGTCGAAATAGATGACTTCATCTGATAATTGTTAGTCACTTGTGCGCTAGATTTGAAGGAATCAACATCCAAACAATATGTATGGTTGAGAAAAACTAAATAAAATTTAATTATACGCCATTTTTTTTTCGCATTTATAAACATTAAAACTGCGGAAGTCTACAATCTTTGGAATTTCTCTTACAACAAAACTATACAAATATTTTGAACTTTAGTGTTGAAATCTTGTGAATGAATATTCAGCAGTGCACAAAGCTGACGTAGCGGACAATGCAGAAAAGGAGGTGGTCACTACTTTTATCTTGAAATTATTCGACTCCACGAGCAAAGAGATAACAAACCGAATCCACGGGCAACAACTCAAATTGACCAATAACGAGAGTAAAGTCTCAACAAAAAAATTCTTTGTTAATCTGGAAATAAAACTTGGTGGTTACGAGCAGAGGTGGGTATTATATAGACTGCAAAACTATAACTTTAGGATAGAAATAACTCAAATAAAATAGTTGCTACAATTGTCAAAAAATAGATAAGGAAATCCCAATTAAAATAAAAAATCAAGACTTGAAACTGGAGCAGTAGATGGCCAAATAAAGACTCCCAAATGGGATCATAGGAATCCAAATTAAATAAGGAAAGAAATAGTGGTTGGTAATGAGGCTCGTAATTGGAAATTCTCCCTTCGTGCTTGGAATTCTCGATAGGTTGTTCTACATTAGCCTCCTCTGCTTAAAAAGAACTTGACCTCGACTTTATTACTTGAGAAGATGATACATCAAGAGGATGATATTTAAACAAATCAATGACAATGAAAGTAGGAGAAATCACTATATCTTTCGGAAGATCCACAATATAAGCATTATCATTAATTTTTTGCAGGATATAAAAAGGGCCATATTCTTGTCTTTTAGCTTGCTGTACGTCCCCCTATTGAAATACTTGAGCTCTTTGCCTTTATAGGCAACTGCCTTGTACTTGGCATTGGATTGTTCTTAACATTTTCTACACCTCTTCTTGAATGTCCTTGATTCGATCCGTCATATTTTCTGCTGTGATACTCAACCTAGGGAGTTTTGGCAAAGGAACCAAATCTAAAGCATGGCGTGGAGGACAAAAATAAACAATTTGGAATTGGGTCCTCCCAAGAGCAAGATCCCACTGTATCTGTTTCCCTCTCGAAATACAGCGAATTGAATTCCCAGTAGTGTGTTTCACCAATTTGTCTGATCATCGGATTGAGAGTGACTCGTGCTATTGAAATTTAGGGATGCGTCAATTTGCCTCTATTAAGTCCGCCAAAAACAACTCAAGAATTTTGTGTCTCTGTCTAAAGTAATGGCTTTGGGAACCGCATGTAAACTAACCACCTCTTTGAAAAGTAAATTTACCGTGTGTGTTGCATCTAAGTTTTTTCGCAAGCAATAAATTGAGCCATTTTGGAATAGCTATCTGCCACAACAAATATTCAATCAAATCTGTGTTGGGTTTGAGGAAGGTTCCGGATGAAATCCATAGAAAGATCTTCCCAAGTCGTCGTCAGAACAGGTGGGGCATATAAAGGCCCGTATTTTGAGAGTGACCTTTGGACTCCCAACAAACAGAACATCTTTTGACATGACTACCAATATCCCTCTTTTGTTGTGGCCAATAATACCTTTGCTGTAAGAGCCACAGTTTTATCGCGACCCAAATGTCCACTTAAACCTCTACCATGTAATTCGTGAATTATGTGCTCTCGTAGTGAACTCCTTGGAATGCACAATTGGTTGTCTGAAAACAAATAACCCTCTTGAATACACATTTCGCCAACGAAAGGTTCTGACTGACATTTTGCCCATATATTCTGTAAGTCTTCATCGGCTGCATACAACTTCTTGAGACATTCAAATCCAATTACTTTCGTCCACATTTTGACTAGAAACGACTCCTTCCTGCTTAGAGCATTAGCCTCCCGGTCTAATAGACCTGCTTTATGCTTCAAGGTGAAAGTGAAGCGTTGTATAAACGAAATCCACAGAGCATGCATCCGGTTGACACTATTCTTTTTGTTTATAAATCTCAGCGCTTGGTGGTCAATAAATGAGATAAACTTCCTCCGGACTATATAGTGTTCCCAAACTTTCAAGCACGAAAAACATCATACAATTCCAACTCATAAGTACACCACTTCTGGCAAGCTTCACCGAGTTTCTCGCTATAAGAAGTAACCGGTTGACCATCTTGAGAGAGTGCAACGCCAACTGCAACAATAAAGATGTCATATTCTACTTGAAACAACTTTTCAAAATCTTGCAGTGCTAAAACTGGGGTCGTGGATAATTCCTCTTTGATCAACGCAAAGCTTTGTTCTGTTGCTGCTCTCCGATAGAATTTTCCTTTCTCATGCTTTTTGTAATTGGCGCGACTATCCTGCTGA
>NW_018164666.1:4758116-4763012 GCF_001263595.1 Phalaenopsis equestris
CCTGCTGAAATCCCTAACAAACCACGTGTAAAACGTTGACGAACCATGAGAACTATGAATCTCTCCTATTCGTGGAGCTGGCCACTCCCAGTTTGCACAAATCTTTTCTTCAACCTTGATCCCATCAACACCTATCACAAATCCCAAAAATAGCAAACTATTGGTCATAAAACTACACTTCTTTAAATTGTCATACATCTTATTTTTGCTGCAAAACTGTAAGAACTCTCAAATGTACCGCATGGTTAGATTGGTTCTGGATATATATTAATATTATCTGTAAGAACTCTCTTTGGGACTCATCCGGTAATGTGGTCGATTAGGCAAACTCACTCCTGGCATGAGATCGATCTGATGTTGGATGTTCAGCATGGGAGGCAACCCATCCGGTAGCTCTGACGGTATAATCTCTTGAAATTCCTCAAGCAAAGGTTTAAGACTGGTTGGAATTTCCATAAATTCCCTACCGACTTCTTCCTTAACTACCATAGCAAAAATCTCACCAATTTTTTTTGGTTTCCTTAGTGAACTTACCAACATCCACTAAAAATATCGCCTTGCCTTTTGACTTCAATAGATCAGCTGAAAATTCTTCCTTTATGGGTCCCAAGACGATCTTTAAGCTTCCCTTCAAGAAAACATATCGTTATCACGACCCCTGTGTGACATCCACATCCAACTGCATAACTGTCCCAAAATCATGTGGCAGGCATCGATCTCTATGTCATAAACAACCTCATTGGCATAACTCTTTCTAATTGAAAAATTAATGCAGTAGATTTCAATTACCGTCACTTCAGCTCCCTGTTTAATCCAACCAATTTTATACGATGAAGGGTGCTTCTCGGTTTGTAGGCCCCAACTTTCTAAACATTGCTTACGACACTTTATTTTCGCTGCTGCCACTATGAATGATCACAATTCTTTTTGCTAACGGTACATCTGGTTCAGAATTTGTTATGCCTCTGAGATGGTTCTTCCCGTCTCAGTGCTAACAGCATGCACCAGCGAGCATGACAATAACTCCCCTTTATCGCTGTCCGTTACCTTTTCCTCTTCATAAGTTTAGGCGGTTCTATCTTGTCCTCCTTTGTCTCAACTCGGACATCGTCTTCTGGTTCCACCCAGTTAAAGATACCCCTTTTTGGACATTGGTTGGAGTAGTGCCCTGGTTGTCTGCATCTATAGCATTTATCAGACCTCAGACAAGCATAAGGGTTACGAGGTGCCACTTCCGATGGAACAGTGTTGGTTGGTTTTGTTGGGGCTCCATTGCTACTGGTCCCGCGATTGGTGTTAAACAAAGGTGGTTGAGCCATTAGGGACTTTCCTTTGTTTGTTGTCCAACAAATATGGACACTTGTTGCACATCTGTCTCCAGCAGGTTATTGCGCAACGATAGCCAGCGAAATTCCTCTAGGTACACCTCAACCGTTCTACTTCCTTGCCTACAATCTTGATGTTGTTGAAACAGAATCGGCTCATAGTCTGGTGGCAAATACTAGGATCATAACAGCCGCCTCATCTTAGTTCATGTGTGAACCATTCCTTTTCCTTGTCGCATCTGTGTAGTTTGCAATGGCTCCCACCAAGCAGAAACTCCACCCAATAGTCTTTACGCAACTTTTTTCACTTTACTTCAGGATTATCCATATAATTGAAAGACCTCTCAACTAATTCCTGCTAGTCTAGAATCCCTCGATTAGAAGTTGTCCATTAAAACTGGGCAAGTCCATCTTCATACGAAAGGTCCTTCGGTCGTGCCCTCCTTGGTAACCCCTTCGATTATTCCGAAGTATGGTTGTAGTATCTTCTTCATCCTTGCTCATGATATCCTCATAGGCTAGTGGCCTACATGGAATCTTTGGATTGCGTTCACTAAAAGTTTCAATCCATTCTCGGTAAGGTTGTAAGACCTATGGGACCATTGTCTCGTTGATTATTCCCCACCGCAAGCCTAGCAAGAGTGGCTTGGTCCTCCCACAAAATTTGTTGAGTGTTACACTAGAGAATTCTAATTTTAGCTCCTGTAACTATATCTTCCTAATGGCCACCTCCGTCAAGGGCTTTGCCTTCGTTTCGTCTGTTCGCCATCTGGACAGGATTAACCGGCTCTGATACCAACTGATGTAGCGGAGTGCGCGGAAAAGAAGATGGTCGCTGCCTTATTCTTGAAATTACTCGAATACACGAGCAAAGAGATAACAATTCAAATCCACGGGCAATACTAAGGCAACTCAAATCTACGAGTAACGAGAATTAACTTTCAACAAAGAAATTCTTCATTAATCTTGAAATAAAATTGGATGGTTACAAAGAATGAAGGTGGCCATTATATAGGATGCAAAACTATAACTTCAGGAAATAAATAACATTAGGAAAGAAATGACTCAAATAAAATAATTGCTACAATTATCAGAAAGTAGATAAAGAAATCCAAATTAAAGGAAAAATCAAGGCTCGAAATTGGAGCAGCAGATGGCCAAGGAAGGACTACCAAATGGGATTGTAGGAATCCGAACTAAATAAGGAAAGAAATAGTGGCTGGCAACGAGACTTGTACTAGATAATTCTCCCTCCGTGTTAGGTGTTAGGAGTTCTCGACAGGCTGTTGTACATCAGAAGCTGGCTATGGAGACTAGTGGTTGAATAGACATGAGGGCAGTGGATAAGTATGAAAAATTGATAGTGAATAATTGCAGTAACTATCAGAATTAGTAGATCAAATGGACGATAATAATATATCTGCAACTATCAAAATTAACTGTAGGAAGTAAACAGTAGAAGCTAGAAGAAGTGATATTAGATAATAGCAAATATCATACCAATGAATAGATTGTTGAACCAAACTGGCATAGACTAATCTAAACTATGAGACTTAAAAACATCAGAAAACACATATATTCTTATAGGAATCATCATAGGCATGTTTATAGTTTAAAATTAAAATAAAGCCATGAAGTAGGAAGAACTAAAATAAAATATTCATATCAACAAAAGCCCATTTGGTCGTCTTAATGCATAGGATTTATGCTTTTGATGAGCGTTGACCTTAGAATTTCCATCCAATTTTGTAAAAATTTCAGCTCTCACAACTTTAGCAGTTGATATTCATCCAGCAAATCAAAGCATACGCGTTGCACGTTGTGCATTGTAATTGATGAGTTATTGCATACAAGCCTATCATGTAAACACACAAAATATCTTTGGAATTCATCACCATTAGTGGAAACCATTTCAACACGCTTTATAGCTAGAGGAACATGAAATGCCGACTTTTCTAATGGTGGGATGGATGTGAATTTATGAGTTGAGAAGAGAGGAGAATCTAATACATTGCTAGCAAATTCATGAAATAAAATCAAATTATGTAACTTGAAGACTATATTTATATTAGAACTTTTGAAACTTTTAATTTATAAGCATTTACTAATGTGATATTTGATTTTAAATGACATCGTCTTTTAAGTTCGTACATATGATAATCTTATCTGGTTTAAATTTGCGTACCTCTTGTCCGCTCTGACATCAAAATTTTTAATTTCTAAAATATGCATAACATTTTCTATGGATATTTTAACGCAAGTCATGCATATGTTTTGCAAATAAATATACAATCTTGTTAGCCTCAAATTGTTTTTAAACTAACACAATATGAGGCTCATTTTGAGACCCGCCTCAACACTTTCTAGAAAAAATACAATGAGATTTATGTCTTATTGTCCCAGGCTGAGGCGTGCTTTCGAGTGGATGAGCAGCTTTACACTTAGAGACAAAATGCAAAACGAATATATTTGTGAAAAGGTTGGTGTAGCTCCAGTGGAAGACAAGATTAGAGAGAGTTGTCTTTGGTGGTTACATCACATTAAATGTTGACCATCTGATGATCCATATAGGAGAGTAGATTTTTTAAATTCTACTTATGTTAAGAAAGATATAGGCAAACCTAAAAAAGACTTCGGCATGTTGTATAAAAAATGATCTTAATTTATTAGAATTAGATGAAAATATGACACTTAATAGGACATAATGGAGAAAAGGATTCATGTTGTAGACCCCACTTTGTGGGATAATGGTTTGTTGTTGTTTTTTATTCATCTAGCCAACCTCACCTTCTTTTACATTTTAACACCTTTCTTTTCTAGAACTCTCCAATGAACTTCGCTCGGAACATTATAGTAATCTTTTTCTAAATCAATAAAAATCGTATGTAGGCTCTCCTTAGACTCTCTGTACTTCTCCATTAAACCTCTCAATAAAAGTATAACTTAGTAGAATTTCCATGCATAAATCCAAACTGATTGAGAGAAATTTTTCTTTCATGTCTTAACCTATGTTTAATTAGTCTCTACCATAATTTTATTGTATGACACATTGACTTAGTTTCTCTATAATTTGCACACTCTACTGCATCCCATTTATTCTTAAAAACGGGGACCAAAATATTCTTCCTTCACCCCCTTAGGCATTTATTTTAGTTTTTTAAGTAAAATTTAAAAGTGTAGTAAACCAAGTATAATTGCAAGCTATTGTATTAAATAGATGAAAAGAGAATAATATACAAAAATTCACGTAAAAAGATGAACATCAACATCCAATCATTCATATAAAAAGTTTGAGTAAAATTTAAAATCATTGACCATATATCAGCAGCTACATTGAAGCTACAGGAATAGCTTTTATATGGCAGCGAACTTTAAATAGCAATCAAAATAAACCAGCACATAACTGATAATGCCAATCATCAGACCAGTGAAACTAATGGCTGAACGAAACCAACACAGAACTGAACCTAATAATGGGTCTCGAAATATTGGACAGCACATTGGTTTCTTGTAGGTTTCATCATAGACATGCTTATAAATAATATATATATATATATATATATATATATAT